>NC_142878.1:32383939-32684469 GCF_051225735.1 Oryctolagus cuniculus | reverse complement strand
AATCTGTTCCTGTTATTTTCCTGCTCCATCTTTTACTAGAGATAACATTAAACTACATGCTGAAGCCTGTTTTTTTTTCCCCCCCAAAGGAAAGTTAACGAAATGTTTTCCTATTGAATAGAAATATTGGGGCCGGCACTGTGGTGTAGCGGGTAAAGCCATTGCCTGCAGTGCCAGCATCCCATATAGGTGCCGGTTTGAGTCCAGGCTGCTCCACTTCTCACCCAGCTCTCTGCTATGGCCTGAGAAAGCAGTAGAAGATGGCCCAAAATCTTGGATCCCTGCACCAATGTGAGAGATCCAAAAGAAGCTCCTGGTTCCTGGCTTTGGATCAATGCAGCTCCAGACGTTGTGGCCAACTGGGGGAGTGAACCAGCAGATGGAAGACCTCTCTCTCTCTCTCTCTCTCTCTCTCTCTGCCTCTCCTTCTTTCTCTGTGTAACTATGACTTTCAAATAAATAAATCTTTAAAGGAAAAAAAAAAGAAATATTGAACACAACCTTTAAAATTTTTTTTTCAAATCCTATTTTTTAAAGATTTTATTTATTTCAGAGGCAAAGCTGCAGAAAGAGAAAGGGAAAGACTGAGAGAAATGCCTTCCATCTGCTGGTTCACTCCTCAAACGGCCAAAACAGCTGTAGCTGGGCCAATTCAAAACCAGGAGCCAGAAGCTTCTTGGTTTCCCATGCAGGTGCAGGGGCCCAGAGCCTTGGACCATCCTCAACTGCTTTTCCAGGCCATAGCTGGATCCAGAGAACTGGAATGGGAGAAGAGCAGCCAGTACACGAACTGGTGCCTATATGGGATGCTGGAACAGCAGGTGGAGGCTTAGCCTAATACGCCACAACACCAGCCCCAAATCCTGTGTTATTAACTAATGAATAATTGAAGCATATGATGAGTCCTAAAAACTGTATCACTAGTCAACCAAAGGAACCAATGTCTTCATTTACCTTTTGTTCCTCTTCAGCTAATTTGACAACGTCAGTGTCAGCCTTTTTATTTAGAACTTTCATTCGTTTATATTCAAAGAAATGACAAAATTACAGAAAATACCACTTTGAAATGTACCACTTTTCCTGAGGTTTCTCCTATTACTATCAGCAAAATATCACAGGCTTTTTCTTAGTGACAACTTAGATGTATGAACGTTACATTTGAACCATCAAAATTCAATAAAGGAAAATTTAGGGTAAAGTTGCTCAATATCAGCAAAATTATATTTCCAAGTTAATTACAGAAAGCCATTCTCAATTTTTTTTGCACATTTTCAGGAAATATATCATGATATGGTTCTAACCCACAATATAGATCTGGTACTGGTTTGAGATTTGTGCTGTACAAAATAATAATCAAAGGAAGGACAGAGACTAGGTCAACATGTCAAAATATTTGAAAACAAAATATGAGTCATTCTTCTGACCTGATAATTGTGAAAGCTAAGTTCATGGTTAATCCACTATTCACGCTTTCTCCCCATCTTACTGTCATTTCCTACCTCAAGATACCATGTCAAAGCAGGAAAACTAAACATTCAAAGTCTATGTTTTCTTCTGAGGTATAAAAAAGGATCTTTGTGGAAGAATACTTAGAAATTTTAGGAACATTCTCTAAGACTCAACCTTAATAATTTAGTTCCACTTTAAACTTACGACCGTGCGTGCTGGCATTTCAGCACAGCTATAAAGCTGCCACCTGCAATGCTGGCATTCCATATGGGCCCCAGTTCCAGTCCTGGCTGCTCCACTTCCTATCCAGTTCCCTGGGAAAAGCAGCAGAAGACAGCCTAAGTGTTTAGGCCCCTGCCACCCATGTGAGAGACCGTGATGAAGCTCTTGGCTCCTGGTTTAGGCCTGGCCCAGCCCTGGCCATTGGAGCCATCTGGGGAATGAACTAGAGGATGGGAGATCTCTCACTGTCTCTGCCTCTTCCTCTCTCACTTCCAAATTAATAAATAAATCTTTGAAAAAAAACAAACAAAAACACCCTTATTACTATTAATTTCTAGAAAAAGTTTAATTACTAAAATTTTTACAAAACTGAATTCATTTTGTTAGATAGTCTCTCACATTAAGGGTATTCACATTTTATTACACTCCACTTTTGAAATAATCCTGTTTAACAATGTATTTATTTTTATTTATTTAAAAGGCAGAGATGAAAGAGTGAGAGAGAATCTTCAACTTGCTGGCTTACTGACCAAATGCTTGCAAGAGACAGGGCTGACTCAGGCCAAATTTGGGAGCCCATAACTCAGTAAGTGTCTCCCATGTGGGTGGCAGGGACTCATATACTTGAGCCGTTACCTGCTTCCTCACAGCATGTGTATTAGCAGCAAACTGGAATTAGAAGTAGGCTGAGACTCAAAAACCAGGCACTTCAGTATAGGATGTGGACATCCCAAGCAGTATCTTCATTGTTGCTCCAAAATGGCCACCCCAATATAACTCTGTTTTCAGGATGTACAGGAGGGAGAAGCAACTTTACTGCTGTGGAATACATTCCATTGATTGACTTACTTTTAAATAGTTTGCTTATCTGGGGCCAGCACTGTGGCACGTTGGGGTAAAGCCTTGCCTTACAGCACTGGCATCCCATAAGAGCACCAGTTCAAGACCCAGCTGCTCCTCTTCCGATCCAACTCCTTGCTTATGGCGTGGGAAAGCAGTGGAAGATGGACTGAGTGCTTGGATCCCTGCACCCACGTGGGAGACCCAAAAGAAGCTCCTGGCTTCAGATTGGCTCAGCTCTGGCCTGCAGCCATTTGGGGAGTGAACCAACTGATGGAAGACCTCTCTCTATATATCTACCTCTCTTTGTAACTCTGCTTTTCAAATAAATAAAATCGTAATGAATAAACAAACAAATGAATAGTTTGCCTGTCAAGAACACTTCTGATATAATTTACCCATTCTAGTGATAAAATGTAATCGAATTATCTGAAATCCTTAGCTATTCTCTTGTTGTATAAACTCAAGGATTCTCTATTACAATCCATATAGGAGTATGAACCTGAAAAAAATGGAGTTAAAGTAAAACAAATGCATCTTAAGAAGTTGAGAAAGCATCTAAACTAAGGAGAATAGGTGAAGAGTGCCCTAGACATTCACAATATTGTTTTGGAAGTATTGAACTGGACATTAGAATAGGAAAGAGGTCAAATGAAATCCATTTCATGATTCTTCTCCAGCTTGGCTTAATATGAACTCCTGTTCAGGTTTAACCTTATCAATGGTTTAATTAAACTCTGTGACTATGAGCACTTCTGATGGACTCATAATTTAAAGAAATTTAATGTCACATCTTTCTAAGACCCAATGCAAGGGAGCAGATTTAGTATTAGTGACACTGTATAGAGAATATTAACTTAGAAACACTGGGATGTTTTAAACCTTTGCATCAAAACAAGTGGGAAGCTTGCTATATTACCAAACAAGTAAGGTAGGCATGTATTTGGAGTGAATCCTTCAATTCTGTACAGAGTATCCCTCAGGTCAGAGAGCTGATTGATGTAAAAGCACAGAGACATAAAATTATTTGGTTAAACAATCCATAATTGTATCAAAATAACAAATCCCATGATTAAGGCATAAATTATTTAGTTTTCATAAACACTATGGCACATAGAAATTTTACTATTTATTTTTGGCTCAAATTAAGTGTAGGATATTACATATTTTTTATATTTTGAAATCTTTTAAATATCTTAAGTCCATTTTTCCCATTTACTCATTAATTCTTTAGGAAAAAAATTTCCAACTATTAATTATGGCCCTAATTAAAATTATTTTTATCTTTTCTTTTCTGGCTTTCACTTCGGAAATACAAAGCTGAAAATATTATTTTTCACCCTAACAACAACAAAAAGACAGATAAAATTAAAATCACACTTGTAATGATTCAAAAGTTAAGACTGCAGTGTATCCAATGAGGTTGAAATCTCTGCAAAAAATAAAAAAGGATCACCAAAGAGATGTGAGTTCTAAGCCGTGTAAATGTGAGGCAGCAGACAGGTTAATAGGCAGTCAGGTTGGTCGCGGTGAAAACTGAGGGTGCAAAATGCTTGCTTTCCTCAAAAGTCATCTTTAGCAAGATCAAAAGTGCCTGCCTGCCCAGTCCTTGGGAGCTTCCTGTGTTATGAGACTAGCAAGGGAGTGGTGACCCCACCTTTTTGAGCTCGCAGTTTAGTGTAAAACTAGTTAGGTATCCGGCCCTTCTGATGGCTCTTTTGTTTTATCGTGAGCAGGTCAAAGGGTAAACAGGATTACAAATCAGGTCTTTTGATGGATTTGTCCCCACCTTGTACTGATGGAGTTTCCCCCAATGTTGTGATTACAGTCCCCACTACCACCAGTCCCTTTGGGTTTTGCCTCTCTTGGAGCCCCTCCTCCTGGCCATTCCATCAGGAGGGCTCTGACTTACATGAATCTTGCTTTTAAGTATGTCTTGATTTTTCCCTCTGCCTTGTCTGCTTATAAATCCCTCCAGGTGAGACAAAGAACCTAGATAATCTTTTCTCTGCCATCGTTACACCCGTAACATAATTATTAACTGGAATGTACAATAGTTAAGATTGTTGGCCGGCGCTGCGGCTCACTAGGCTAATCCTCCGCCTAGCGGCGCCGACACACCGGGTCGGGGAGCCGGGTTCTGTCCCGGTTGCCCCTCTTCCAGGCCAGCTCTCTGCTGTGGCCAGGGAGTACAGTGGAGGATGGCCCAGGTGCTTGGGCTCTGCACCCCATGGGAGACCAGGAAAAGCACCTGGCTCCTGGCTCCGGCCATCGGATCAGCGCGGTGCGCCGGCCGCAGCGCGCCGGCCGCGGCGGCCATTGGAGGGTGAACCAACGGCAAAGGAAGACCTTTCTCTCTGTCTCTCTCTCTCACTGTCCACTCTGCCTGTCAAAAAAAAAAAAAAAAAAGAAGTTAAGATTGCAGCTAAAGTTTTTAAGTGATTGCTAAGATGTGTGTGTTACTGTGCGAGTTTAGAATCCCTGGAAGTGGTAAAAACAAAGCAAATCCATTCTAATTTACTTCTTCTCTTCAGATCTCACTATATGCTTCCATAAAGGATTGGAGACTGAGAGAAAAAATGGAAGAACCCTCCCTAGGTTTGGCATGAGTATAGCCACTGTTGTAGGAAAAGCAAAAAGCCCTGCTCAGAATATGATGTCTCCAAGGGGGAAAAAGGCTCAAATGATACAAACATAATGCCCCTCCCATAAGAGAAAAATCATTTCTACATGGTGAAAAAAAAAATAGGTTAAAGCAAACAACACACTACATCTGATGAAAGAACAGAAAACTGGGCATTTCTTAATGCTGAAAGAGAAACGGGATCACTAAGAAAGCTGCGCACCAAAAGTCCAGGAATATAAACTTTGCTTATGTAGTGCAAGACACAAGTATTCCCATATCCCTAACACAAGTTACCAAACCTTGAGTGTATTCGTTTGTTAGGGCTGCCATAGAAAAAATGTAATATACTTGGGTGGCTTACACAATAGAAATTTATTTTCTCAAAGTTCTGGAGGCAGGAAGTTAAATATCAAGTGTCAGCAGGTTTGATCTCCTTTGCACCTTCTCTCTGGCTTGCAGATGGCTACGCAGTGTCCACATCCTCATGTGGTCATTCATCTGTGTGTATGAACCCTTAGCACCTCTTTGTATTTCCAAATGTCTTCTTCTTATAAGTACATTAGGAAATTTGCATTAGTGCCCACTCTAACAATCTCACTGTATAATCACCCCCTTTCAAAGGCATCATCTCCAAATAGTGTCACATTCCTAATGTGATGGTATCTGAAGAACAGGTATTTGGGAGATAACCAGGTTTGAGTGTGAAATCTCATAATTATAATTAGAGCCCTCATGAAAAGAGACATGTAAGAGATGTTCTCTCTCTCTCTCTCTCTCTCTTTCTCTCTCTCTTGCTCCCTCTTTCCCTCCCTCCCTCTTTCTCAGTCTCCTCATCTCTCGCTCTAATCATGTAGGGGATATAGCAAGAAGATAGCCACCTACAAGTCAGGAAAAGCACCCCCACCAAACACTGGGTCTGTAGGCATCTTGATCTTGGATTTCTCAGTCTTCAAAACTATGAGAAATACATGTCTGTTTATTTCACCTAGCCTATGATATCCTGTTATAGTTGTCTGAAGTGCCAAAGAAAAGCCCATGAGAGCCTTTCAGGCATGGAAAGCCAAGACACTCTGGCAAAAAAAAAAAAAAAAAAAAAAAAAAAAAAAAAAAAAAAAAAAAAAAAAAAAAAAAACCTAAATGAAAGATCTCCACGAGTGAGATCCCAGTGGAAAGAACAGGTCATCAAAGAAGGAGGTACCTTTCTCTGAAGGGAGGAGAGACCTTCCACTTTGACTACAACCTTGTCTAAATATGAACAGAGTTGGTGAACTCAAAAGGCTTCCATAGCCTTGGCAGCTCATGACAAGAGCCTAGGGTGATTACTGAGGCCATAAACAAGAGTATCGAATTGTTAAGTCAACAACAGGAGTCACTGTGCACTTACTCCCCATGTAGGATCTCTGTCCTTAATGTGCTGTACATTGTGATTTAATGCTATAACTAGTACTCAAACATTATTTTTCACTTTATGTTTCTGTGTGGGTGAAAACTGTTGAAATCTTTACTTAATGTATGCTAAACTGATCTTCTGTATATAAAGAGAATTGAAAATGAATCTTGATGTGAATGGAAAGGGAGAGGGAGTGGGAAAGGGGAGGGTTGCGGGTGGGAGGGAAGTTATGGGGCGGGGGGAGCCATTGTAATCCATAAACTGTACTTTGGAAATTTATATTCATTAAATAAAAGTTAAAAAAAAAAAAGAAACTGCAACTTCGATGGAATTATTAGTAAATCCAATACACCTGAGGAAAGAAACTGAAACTTTGAAAATACGGCAAAATTATTTACCCAAATAGAATTGTAAAGTAATGAAAAAGGGAAAATCATGCAAAAAGCAAAGCATGTATCTAAAATCTTGGGGGAGGGGGCTTTCACTGTGGCGCAGTGGGTTAACACCCTGGACTGAAGTGCCGGCATCCTATATGGGTGCTGGTTCGAGTCCTGGCTGCTCTACTTCCGATCCAGCTCTCTGCTATGGCCTGGGAAAGCAGTAGAAGGTGGCCCAAATCCTTGGGCCTCTGCAGCCACGTGGAAGACCTGGAAGAAGCTCCTGCTCCTGGCTTCGGATCGGTGCAGCTCCAACCACTGCAGCCAGTTGGGGAGTGAATCATCTGATGGATGACCTCTCTCTCTCTCTCTGCGTCTCCTCTCTCTGTGTAATTCTGAATTTCAAATAAATAAATAAATCTTTCAAAAATAAATAAAATAATAAAAATCTCTGAGATGTAGAACACAGAAACACATGTAATTATAACTGTAAAAAAGGTTAGAGAATGGACATATTATAAGAAAAACTATAAAAATAACAATGACCTACAATTTTAGATGCCAGAGATGCATGCAGTGGACCCGCATACTATGCCTCAAAGCTGGTCCAGATTTTATCTAATCTTAATCACCTCACACAGCTCCACCTCAAGTTCCCACCTTCTTAATCTTACAGCAAGGATTTCAATACACAGAACCTTAAAGGAAAAACACCATATCTAAATCATAACACAAGGAAATAATAGCAAATAACTAACAAGCAAATACACTACAACCTAAACATATCAATAGATAAACAACTAATTAATGAATGTAGATACTAGAAAATGAAAAGTAAGATCAAGTTATTTGCTGTTTACAAGACTCGTGTTTAAATATAAAGACAGATAATTTATAATTCAAAAGAATGAGAGACATATTTCTTTGTAAGATACTCAGAAATACTGTGTTTTGATTCTGTGTAAGTCAAATATATGTACTGCTAGGATTTCTGTTTATTTATTTTGGGATCTAGATTTGTTTGACCTGAACTTTTATCTGATGCCTGCCAAATATTTGTTCTCAGGGATTTATATATATGATCATCAACTATGTGATTTCTGATTTCTGTCTTGTCTTGAATTATCATTATCTAGTATGTCCTGTATTTGCTTTTTCTAAATTTGAACACCTATCAACTTAAAAGAAAGCCTCTTTTCCTTAATCCCAACTCTCACTACCATTTGTTATAGGTGTCATGGATATGGAGCTGTGTTGCTGTGGATTCATTCTGAAAGGAGGAGCGTACTGGGGGCAAGAGGCACGGAGTCACCACACAGACCAGGAGTTAGGTGAAAGCAGGCTAGAGGCAAGCTGCTCAAAGACTCATTTATTTCAGTTGGTACAGCAGCTTATATAGCCGAGGCAGCCAATCCGGTCAAGGGACAGTTTATGCCCTAACCAATCACAGCCTGTTGCTAGGCAGGCTCCATTGCCAGGTGGGTTTCAAAGCCATTCCTGAGTAACTGACACTCGCTTGCCAGCAGCCATCTTGACATAGCCTTCTCATTCCACCAGAACTGAGTTTTAAATGAAAACAATGACAACAAGTTACTATATCATCAATATGGAATATAATTTATTATTAAATATTGCATGTTGCTTTGCTTAACAATGTCCTAATCTGCTTCTGCCATTGAGAAATACAGATTACTGATGTAATTATGTCTTTCCCTTATTTAACCTCTTTCCACACACTCCAGATTATTTTGCTTAAAAAAAAATTCATTTTTCATTTATTTGAAAGGCAGAGTTACAGAGGTGAGGGGGCCACAGAAAGAGAAGGAGAGATTTTCGATCTGCTGGTTCACTCCCCAAACAGCTGCAAAGGCGTGACTGTGCAGCCAGGAGCCAGGAGCTTCTTCTGAGTCACCCACGTGGGTGCAGGGGTCTAAGCACTTGGGCCATCTTTGCTTGCTTTCCCAAGGTGACCTACGTGGAAAGCAGCAGGATTCCACAGTGCCAGTGCTTCTCAAACACATGCTCTTCAACAGCATTCTAGAACAGGAGGGAGGAGAAAGACAAAGCTGTTTCCTCCCTTCTACTAAATGATTCAGGCAGCTTAAAACCTCAGTGCTTGCTTTCTTAACATATCTGAATTTCAACACTTTCCATTGGGTAGAAAGCTTGCTTTGTATTAAACCTCTGTGTCTACATGTAAAACCGATCTTTTGTTATAAAGCAGGTTTATCTCTTTCACACACTTTGATGATTCAAGCAAGTTTGAGGACAAGGTCAGTGGGAGAGAGTAGGGAGCGCTGTGATGATTTTTTGTTGGTGACAAGGATGCTATACCATTTAAAGCTGATATCAGAGCCCAGATAGGGACTTATTAATGGCATTGAACATTTTCTCCTTTGCTTTTACCTCTATGTATAGTTACAGAGCCAGGTTAGATTTATAGAAGCTTCAAGTTGTTTTAAAATGTTATTTTACTTTCTGTAATACTGTGATAAAATGTTATAAAGTATGTTTATTCAAAAAAAAAAAAAAAAGCGCTCCTGGCTTCAGACTGGCCCAGTTCCAGACATTGTGGCTATTTGGGGAGTGAAGCAGCAAATGAAAGATCTCTCTATGTCTCTCCACTCTGTAAATCTGCCTTTCCAGAAAATATGTATATCTTTTAAAAAACAATAAACATTAACAATTGAACAAATGCATTTTCAAGTAAAATTAACAGCGTAATGTGATGAATATGCACTGGATTTCAAAAAGACCAAGGCAGACTGCTCATATTGTAGTTAGGATATAAGAAGAGTTAAAAAGAGATGATTTTCCATGTACTACTTTAGATAAGATATTGAGATAACCCAAGAACAAAAGCAAACACAGTGTGTTTTCAAAAATATACGACAGAAGTTTGAATTTTCTTACAGAGATTATATATAGAATAAAGAAACAGAAAGAGTATCCATGTAGATGTTAGTAAAAGGTAGCAGAAAACAGAAGTTTTCCATTCTAGTTAGGATTGCATAATTTCAACTTCACCTTAGGTACCCAGTAATGTGTTATATTTCAGAAAGCAGATAATGTTTTCAGAACAGTAAAATTTCAGAGAAGTAGTAACTTGAAAGCTGTGATGAACTATAAAGAAGTCACCAAAGAGAGAAACTACATGAGTTTTACAAACAGAATATATTCCCACAACAGAGGGTTATATTGCCTCTTAAAGTTAATATCCTCAGAAGGATTTATACTTTGGCTGTCAAACTAAAATAGTGAAGTCAGGAACTATTTAACTATCACTAATCAGGGGTGACTGTAAAGAAATAGAGGCAAAATGCCTTTAGGTTTCTGTGGGACATACTTAACATATTTTATTTATATTGCTAAGGAAGATATTGGGAATCTAAGTGGATAGGCTAAAGGGAATGTAAAAATAACACAGAACATCAGAAAATAAAGAAACTAAGCTAATAATTTGAAAGTAAGCACAAGAATATTTATTTTCACATGAAAGATTAGTATTGTGCTAAAAAATAAGACTAGTGTTTAATACATTTTAGCATACGAATATATGAGTTTATAGGATTATAGTTTCCTAAATAACCCCAGGCATTTAAATCATAAAAATACAGCATATAAAGGTTGGATTCATATGATAGTGACAGGAAATTCAGGGGACAATTTTTGTATTTCAAGTCTCATCCTTCATGTTTTATGTTTCCTTGAAGTCATAAACTCACACAATTCATTTAATCAAATCAAAATTAGAAATTGTGTTATTACTAAAAATAATTAAAGAGATTTGTTCTGTTGAAAATAATTGAATTTTTAATTTTTACATCTTTATTAATTTGCTAAGTGCCTAAATACTATTTCCTTTGACATTCATGTGTTCAGAAAGCTGATTTCATGATCTGTATGACAAGCACAGTAACTAATTCTTTAAATCTAACATTATCTTCCTTTGCAATCAAGTAGTTAGCATATACATTTTAAATGAAACAGACAACAAACTTTTTGAAAAATCAGTGTTACTACTATCAATAAAATATGAATAATACAGATCAAAGTCACATATGGGCAAAATTTGTGTAGCATAACAGATGAACTAGTCTAGAATAAAAAATTATAAAAAGTGCCTTTTGAGGGTATTCTATTTTGGACAGTTAATTATGTTTACTTGTTTTATATTTTGGCATTTTCAGTGTCCATGGAATATTTTCTTAAGTACTCTCAAGATATATCTGAAAATGTAAGGAGTAATTAAGGTTAGAAAAAAATAAGAAAGTATTAAAATAGTTTATTTTATTCAAAATCATATAAGAGAAAGACTATCTCATTCTGGAATCAAACAAGTAATATGTAATATGTGTATTGCTTTGAAGTATAAGATCAAAATAAGTAATATTTTGATGTTTTATAATTAAATTGAAGGAAGCAATAGTCATTCTAAATGAATAGAGTGAGTCCTAAAATGTAGGATCTTGCTCTGAAAAATATACCCCCTCAAAAATTCATGCATCTTAGCTTCTATAGAAAACTATTTGAAAATTTATTATCTAATCTTAAATCCTAGTATAAAATCTCTTATGTTAATATAGCCTTTATAGGCAATATTCACTGACAGGTTCATGTAAAAATAAAATACTAATCATTATAATTCCTTGATTGTAATACCTAGAGTCATAGTATATATGTCAATAAATTGCTTTTATCACTTAACTTACATAAAGAAATCTATAGTATACTTTTTGAGTCTATATTTTTCAATTCCTAATAATTCAACATAGCACTCCCTACTCTCTCCAACCTAGTTGACCAAAATATTAAGAAAATATAAAAAGATAAATTTGCTTTACCACCACAGTCCAAAAGTACAGCTGAATTATTTCCATTTATTTGCAGTTCTAAGTAACAGGTGTACAGAATAAGAGAAGTAAATAATAAGAAAAAGATATTTCCAGGCCAGTGCTGTGGTAAAATGGGTCAGGCCACTGCCTGTTGTGCTGTCATCCCATTCGGGCGCCGGTACCAGTCCTGGCTGCTCCACTTCTGACCCTGCTCTCTGCTATGGCCTGAGAAAGCAGTAGAGGATGGCCCGAGGCCCAGCACCCAAGTGGGAGACCCGGAGGAAGCTCCTGGCTCCTGGCTTTGGATTAGATCAGCCCAGCTCCAGCCATTGCGGCCAATTGGGGAGGTAACCTGCGAATGGAAGATCTCTCTTTCTCTCTCTCTCTCTGTCTCTCCTTCTTTCTGTGTGTAACTCTGACTTTCAAATAAAATAAGTAAATCTTAAAAAAAAAACAAAAGATATTTCACACTCACAAAATCCAGGGAAATCATAACAGCTATCTTTTTTTTTTTTTTAACTGCACTACTTTTAGCTTTCTCCTACACATTAAAAGTATGGTCTTATTCTCATCATAAAAGATAAAAATCTTGCCCATCACATACAAATGTGTAAATAATCATATTAAATATAAATTTTCTGACAAACTCATTGAAAAAGCAGAAATTGTCAGTATGGAAAAAAAAAGGCAAAATCCAGTTCCAAGCTACTGATAGATACAAAACATAATTTTAATATGAAAGCACAAACACATTAAAGTTTAAAGGATGAAAAAAGGATATGCCGTGTTATTACTACACAAAGAAAGTTGGATTAGCTGAAATAATATAACATAAAGTTCTGGTGCCGCGGCTCACTAGGCTAATCCTCCGCCTTGCGGCGCCGGCACACCAGGTTCTAGTCCCGGTTGGGGCGCTGGATTCTGTCCTGGTTGCCCCTGTTCCATGCCAAATCTCTGCTGTGGCCAGGGAGTGCAGTGGAGGATGGCCCAAGTGCTTGGGCCCTGCACCCCATGGGAGACCAGGATAAGTACCTGGCTCCTGCCATTGGATCAGCGTGGTGCGCCGGCCACTGTGCGCTGGCCGCAGCGGCCATTGGAGGGTGAACCAATGGCAAAGGAAAACCTTTCTCTCTGTCTCTCTCTCTCTCACTGTCTACTCTGCCTGTCCAAAAAAAAAATATATATATATATATATTTATATATATATATATAAAGCAAGATAGTTTTCAGGGCAAAGAATATTAAAAGGAAAAAGACGGTTATTAAATAATGATAAATGTGTGAATTCTTATCAATCCATATATTTATGAGTCTTGTACCAGAGCTTCAACGTATGTGAAGTAAAAACTGGCAGAAATGCCAAAAACAATAGAAAAATCAACAATTGTGCAGGATTTAAATACCTCACTCAATAATTCATAGACCAGGAAGTTAAAAACATCTGTAGAGATGTAGAAGATTTAACAAATACTATCAACAAAATTGTTTTAATTTACATTTCTGAAACACCTCATTGTAACAATGACTGACTATAAATTCTTTCAAATAGGCATGATCATTTACCAAGAAAGACCATGTATCATTCCATAATAAAAGTCTCACTGTATTTAAAGATCTAAATGTGTCAAATAGATGATATGGAGTAATAATAATTTAATGCCCAAAACTTCTACAAAAAATTTGGGTCCCTTCAATTTCAGGCTGTATAAGCAGAGGGAGACAGAGAGAAGGAGAGAGAGAGCAAGCGAGCGACTCACAGAATCTATACATGTGCTCCCTGTTTATTGGCATGTGATTCTCTGGACTACCGAAAAGTAGGACATCATGAGAGGAGGCTTCTGCGTCTTGTAACTCTGGTACATGAGCCAAAATATACTTTTTTTTTTAGAGTGAAATAGCTTGCCTCAGATATTTTGTAATAGTAGGACTAACCAGGGCAGGTGCTGTGGCATATTGGGCAAAAGCCCCTGCCTGCAGTGACAGAATCCCACGTCCCAGCTGCTCCTCTTCCGATCCAGCTTCTGCTATGGCCTGGAAAAGCAGCAGAAGATGGCCCAAGTCCTTGGGCCCCTGCACCCACGTGGGAGACCCAGAAGAAGTTCCTGGCTTCTGGCTTCCAGTAGATGGAAGACCTCTTCCTTTGTCTGTCTGTCTGTCTGTCTCTCTCTGTAATGCTGCCTTTCAAATAAATACAGAAATCTTTTAAAAAAAGATGGACTAACCTACTCTAAAACAAACAAAATATTTTTGAGAGAACTAAAGAATATTAAAAAAAGGAAAGGCATCCATGTTTATTGACTAGAAGAATTAATATTGGTAAAGTGGTAGTGCTATCTAAATTGATCTACAGATTCCAGACAATCTTGTGAAAATTTCAATGAAGTCCTCACAGAAACGGACAGGATGGTTCTATAATACATATGGACATTTGCGGCTTGTCCTGCAAAGAGGCACTGTCAGGAACAGGAGGGCGACGGTGTTCTTCCCACAAGAACTACCAGAGACAAGTTTCAGCGAACGGGCACCCGTCTTTATTCACAGCCACGCATAACTTTAAAGGGCAGGTAGAAGGGGCATAAGTAACTCAGGGGAACACTAACTATAGGACAAACCAACACTGATGCCAATATGCTTCTCCAATCAGCTTGAAGGTCAAGTACCAGGGTAGCTTTCCAGGTAGGCCTGGGCCACACCCGGGAAGTTAGCCTGACTGGCAGAAGGCAGGGGTGGGGGAAATGTGCCTGTGGCTCCAACCACCTGCCAGTAGTCAGGCTAGCTGCATGGGCTAGGTAGACAGACTCATGGGATTGCCTACAGAAATCGAATGGACGCAGACTAGACAATGCATATTTCTTTCTCAAGAGAAAGAAAATGAACTTGGAAAAGTCCTACTTACTGATTTGAAAGCTACAGTAAAAAAGGTAATATGGTGCCAAAATAAAAACACTTGTAGGTATAGTGGCCAATGAAGAAAATATAAAATCCAGACTTAGCATTCTCACATTTAAGATAAATGGATTTTATCTTATGCTAAACCTTATATAAGCAGCATGGATGTACAGTGTGTATATGTGTCCTTATATAAACATGTGGTGATTTCTCTGGAAAAATAAATTCAGTAATGTTTACAAAACTGGGGATAGAGATACTACTGAAAAAAATATAAATGAAAGTGCCATTTATTTGTTCTTATTTTTCATTCTGTTTATCCTCAATTGATCTTTATTGATGGAAATTCTTAAGTGAACATTGGTAAATAGGATGATTTAAAGAAGCAAAATTAGAAAAGAAATTTGAAATCTATATGCAAATTGCTACTTCATTTCCATGCTATCATTTCAATTTGATCTTTTCAAGTTCTTTTTATAATGTAAGAAATAAAATCAATGCTACTCTCTTGGCAAAGCCTAATTTCACTTGAGGATGTTTAGTTCTAATCCACTGATTAGAAAAATTCTCTACTCTTGGAACACATACTGGAGCTCTGTATCCTCTCATGATTGAATTGCAAAATCTTAATTTCCATGTAAGTTCAAAAAATGTAGTTAGAAAGGTATTGTGAATTGAACCTATTTAACCCTGTTTTCCAACATAGCTGTATTTTCTAATATTACAAATCATAACAGAATCAACAAATGCAATAACAACTATAAAACATATTATGAAGTCGAGTAGTTCAATGCATATTTTTTTCTCTTTGTGTTGTATGTCTCTAAGGTACTTAAAAACTCTTTCAATCTAATATTTCCACTTGCCAGGGAAAATTATTACTGTTGAACTTCAATCTACACTCAGTTTAGGAAACAACAAAAATGCTAGTATATTATAAATAATAAATGTATGTATGTATACATTTTTCTTTATACAACTAGATTTTAAAAATCTGGTCTTGTGGCACAGTGTGTTAAACCACCACTTGTGATGGAATGCCGAAATGGAAGCACTGGTTGAGTCCCAGCTGTTCCACTTCCATTCCAGCTCCTTGCTAATGCACCTGGGAAATCAGGAGGAAATGACAAAGTGCCTGGGCCCCTGCAACCCACATGGGAGACCCAGATGGAATTTCTGTCTCCTGGCTTCAACCTTACCCAGCCCTGGCCATTACAGCCAATTGAGCAGCGAATCAGCAGATGAAAGAGCTCTTTCATCTCTGTCTCTCCCTCTCTGTCACTCTATATTTCACATAAAAAAATAAACTTTACATCATGTTATTTATGTACCATGTGCATTTCCTGAGTACCTATTGTGTCTCTGATGTTGAGCCACAGAATTGAATGCAATTATCCACCCAGACACATGCAGCCCTGAATCAGAACAAAGATACCTCTTTTAAAAGAAGGTTGGCAATAATAAACAACAGTGTCTTCGGCAAGTTTATCTTTTTTTAAAAAAAAAATTATCTGTTTATTTGAAAGTCAGAGCTACACAAAGAGAGGAGAGGCAGAGAGAAAGAGAGATCTTCCATCCATTGGTTCATTCCCCAGTTGTCTGCAATGGCTGGAGTTGTGCCAATCTGAAGCCAGGAGCTTCTTCTGGGTCTTCCTCACAGGTGCAGGGGCCCAAGCACTTGGGCCATTTTCTATTGCTTTCCCAGGGCATAAAGAGAGCTGGATCAGAAGTGGAGCAGCTGGGACTCAAACCTGCAACCATACGGGATGCTGGCACTGCAAGTGGTGGCTTTACCCACTATGCCATAGCACTGGCCCTGACATGTTCCTTTCAAGGGATGAAAAATTGTGGAAAATGCTGGGATGAGCAGTCTAAACGTACTTGTTTTATACAAAAATCATTCATCGGATTATAGGACTCTCTCTCTCATGAATGTGGGAGGGATGAAGCAGGGTCTTGTTATATTTTTACAACAGAATTCACATTATGAGATGTGAGGAACAGATGTTTTCCCTAGCAATGTATTTTTCTTAACACAATATGTTTAGTTCACAGTTTTTCCTATTGCTACAAAGAAACAAGATTTTGCCTCGGGATGGGGGGGGCTTCCACTGGAAAAAGTAATGGTTTTTGCATTCTTGAATAGTAGGTGCAAAATATAAATTATCAAAATAAGGTATAGTATTATTTTATACTGGTTAAGCCTTTCCCCATCATCTCTTGAGACTTTTTAAAAGAGGCAGAGTGGGAGAGATCTTTCATCTTCTGGTTCACTCCTTAAATGGCTGCCAACAGCTGGAGCTGGGCCAATCTGAAGCCAAGAGCCAGAAGGACCTCTTCCCAGTCTCCCATGTGAATGCAGGGGCCCAAGGACTTTGGCCTTCTTCTGCTGCTTTCTAAGGCACATTAGCAGGGAGGTAAATTGTAAGTAGAGCAGCCAGGACTTGAACCAGAGTCCATATGGAATGCTGGCACTGAAGGCTGTGGCTTTACGCGCTAGGCCAGGATAGCCTGCTCAGGATCAAGCAAAACAAAACAAACGAGCAAACAAACAAACAAAAAACAGAGGGTGGGATTTGTTTTGCTATTCTTAAAAGAAAAATGGAATCTCATCAGAGAGATGGGAATAGTAATTTTGTCTTACTAAAGGAAGCTTCCTTGAAGAAGAAAGCATTTTGTTCATGCTTAAAGGGACTCTGTCCCTTTTCTCATTTGAATGGGGACCTGACCTGCTGCCTTGTAGCCCATCTAGCTCCTCACAACAGCACAGAAAAATAGAAGTGAATTAGCCATATAAAGGTGGATATGCATAGCTCTAGAATGAATACTCTCTATCAACAGGAAATGAAGAGCAGCTATTTGTGTAAGGAAAGACCACCACAAAACACACCAAACACTGGAGTAAGGGAAAAGGTTTATTGTCTAATGGGGAAAACCTGACAGGTTGCCTCCCAGTGCAGAAAGAACAGCCTGTACTGGGAGAACAGGTCTTATTATAGCTTTGCAGAGGTAAGGGAGTGGGAGCAGCAAATCCCGTTATGGCGGGGGTGGAGCTGACACTTGTGATTGGGCCATTTGATCACCTGACTTCTGTAAGCCAGGCTGGGCTTAGGAAGATGGCACCATTTTACTAACAATTTGTGGTTTTTTTTAGTTTATTTTTCTCAGGCATTAACACAAGAGAGTTAATATTGGACAATTAGGGGCAAAGGTGCTTCACAAAGTTTCTGCAAATGGTGAATCCCCCTATATGGCCAGAGGTTCTTTGCAAATATGTCTGCCTTAGGAGATCAGTAGGGATGAATTAGAATGAATAAAGACCCAAAGGCACAATTTTACCTCTCAGTAGGGAACATAATAAAATCAAGTAAGACTCAGAAATGATTGGTGAAGAAAAAGTAATCCCAACACTTTGTTACCTAGACTAAAAATGAGGTCAATGAGGGGAGGTAAAATATTTAACTTGTCTAAATTTAAAACATGAATGACTGAGAAATTACAGAAAAGAATGACTTTAACTAGTGCTGATTAAATTAAGGTTCTTTAGGCAATTGAGTTATGAACAACTAAAAACACATTTGCACATTAAATTTTGTGATCTGTGAAATATCTTTATGCGATGTGAGAGAAAATACAGAGTACATTCTAACTTTTAAAAAGTGCATGAAATAGTATTATGGACTGAATGTTTGCATCTTCCTAAAATTCAGATGTTGAAACCTAGACCTCTATGTGGTTGCATTTTGGTGTGGGGTCTTCGCTAGCTAATAATCTTCACATGAAGCCATGAGTGTAGGGACCCACAACGAGATTAGCATCATCCTAAGGAAAGGATGAAAGACCAGAGCTTTGGCTCCCTGTGTCATGTCAGGACACGGGGGGAAGGCAAACCAAGAAATGGGTATAGCCAGGAACTGAATCAGCCAGCACCTGATTTTGAATTTCCTAACTTCCAGGACTCTGAGAAATAAATACATGTCATCAAAGCCACATCAGCATCTGCACTTCCTTGTAGCAACCCTAGCTGATGAAACAACGAGAATACTAGGCATTGTCTGGTCCATTTGTGTGGGTTTTCTAAAACAGCTGACCTCTAAGCTAAGTTCCAAAATTTCTAAGTTAAAGCCATGGAGAGAAAGAGAAGAAAGGCATTTCAGAAATAATGTGTAGAAAAGAGGGAAAAATGACTGTGAGAACAGGAATCAATCAAGGAATTATAAAGTTGCTTGATATGGCTGGAGCATAAGATATGAGAGTTAAATCCAGTTATGAATTGACATGCGTGTAATACAGTATAGATATTTAGCAAGGGTAGAGAGTTTGAAAGCTTATGGTTGATAAAGAGGTACCATTGTTATGGATTAGACCGTGTAGAAAAGATTATTTACCTCGGTTCTTTGTCTCACATGGAAAAAGAAGTTCCAAGCATACAAGGCAAAGAGAAAAGCAAGACGTATTTAAAAGCAATATTTATTTAAGTCAAGACCTCTTGGCAGAGTGGCCAGGAGGGGACCTCCAAGAGAGGCAAAACCCAAAGGGGCTGGTGGTAGTGGGTTTTTAAGCACAACTTTGGAAGAAAAAAAATTGATAATGAGGCTAACATTCAGTTACAAGCCAAGGACAAAACCTATCAAAAGACCTAATCTATAATCTTACTTGTTAAGGGGTGGGATAAGTAACTTGTTTTTACAGTAAACTGTGAGCTCAGAGGGATGGACTCACCACTCTCTTACTATTCTCATGGTAAAACTGGAAATTCCTAAAAAAGGGGCAGGCACTTTCAATTTTGCTAAAGGTAACTAACTGGGACCAACGGGTCTGACTCTTCATACCATCATATTTAGATGATTATAGCATGGAAATGACAAGGATAAGCATGTGCTTTGCAATTTTTAAAACATTTGTTTGAGAGGCAGAGAAACACAGGGAAAGAGAGAACTATTTCATCCCCTGGTTCATTTTCCAAATATCTAGAATGGCTGGGGCTGGGCCAAGGCTGAACTAGAAGTTGGGAACCCCATCCACCTACACCATTTGTCTCCCAGTGTCTACACTGATTGGAAGCTGGAGTCAGGAATTGGAACCAGTTATTGAATCCAAGTACTCTGATGTGGGATGCAGGTGTCTTAACTGCTAGGCCAAACACCCACTCCCAAGCATGTACTTTGTAATGATTACTGTGGCATTGACACACAGAAAGATCAGTAATGATGGTACAGGATAAAGGAAGACTACTCAGAATATTTTGTTTGAACTAATGCTATTGCAAAGGAGAAGGGGAGAAGAGCAATACATTTAGAGAAAACTAATATCAGGTATACTTAAATATGTCTGTCTATCTATCTACCATCTACCTGATTTTTACAGCTCCTGTAGAAATTAAATAATTTTTCAGAGTTCAAAATCTACCCTCCTCTACACTGATTTCCACTGCTGGGGGCTAGGACTCTGATTTATATTTTTGCTTAGTCTATTGGCTCCCTGTTAGATTTTTCCAATATGGGGTACCAGAGGGAGACTGGAAGGCAGATGGAGCAAAAGAAAATATTCTTTTTTCCTGTTAGTTTGCTAACTGGTAGTTAGTACCGGCATTGATTGGATTTTGTCTCCAGTTGTTTACTAGCCCTTGAACTAACTGCATCATCTTCCTTCAGGAGCAGGAGAACCAGCCAGGCAAGCACTTCTTTCTTACAGGTATAAGTTTACTTCCTCGGAGCCTCCCCTTCAAGCTTCTAAATCCTACCAATCCCATTTCCATCTCAACTAGAGATAGGAACTGCCCTCTGCCGCTAACCAAGCATCTCTCTGGGCATTGACTCATGTTGTCAGGTGCCTCTGCCTACTTCCAAGATATTTACTACCAAATCATTACATTACGTATTTTCTGTTTATTAATTAGTATAATTTCTTTCTGCATTCTTTGGATCCTAATTGGTACAGCTTCTACTAAAACTCACAGAAAAATTTTACTCTCCAAGTAAGCCTAGTATTTATGGCAATACAAATTCTTAGAGTTGACAGACTCACAGTCTGACTTAATGATATCTGACATGTCTTTAAATCACTTCAAATTTCTTGCCTTCTGAGAAAAAATACCCTCATTTTTTAGAGATATTCTATTGCCTTTCTTTAACATTCTTTAACATTTTCGCTGACATTGTGGTGCAGTGGGGTAAGCCTCCATCTATGGCGCCAGTGTCCCATATGGGTGCTGGTTTGAGTTCCAGCTGCTCCAATTCTGATCCAGCTCTCTGCTTTGGCCTGGGAAAACAGTAGAAGATGCCCAAGTGCTTGGGCCCCTGCACCCACGTGGGAGACCCGAAAGAAGCTCCTGGCTCCTAGCTTCAGAACAGCTCAGCTCTAGCCATTGCGGCCATTGAGGGAGTAGACGGAAGACCTCTCTCTCTGCCTCTGCCTCTGCCTCTCTGTAACTCTGTCTTTCTAATAAATAAATAAATATTTAAAAATAACAAATTAAAATTCTTTTGCGTTTTCAAAATTTTGATAAGAAGTATATGTAGGAGTATAATTGATTTAAAAATGGTACTTCAAAGGAGGTAATACATTTCTCCCTCTTTCCTTAAATATCAAATGAAAATATGTACCCAAATTTCTACAATAAGTGGTATGATGTTACATTGTAAAACATACTGTTTCTTCAGCAGGAAATCATAAGTTTCACATCTATTTGGCTGCCTCTGGTCATCTGCCAGAATTTTACAAAAGAAGAATCTCACAATTAGAATCAGAGAGATTCTAATTCTGTAAGAAAATAATTCAGGGCTCTAAAATTTGATAGCAACATTTTCATGATCATGTTAAATTCAAAGCAACATGTCATGTTCATTTAAAAATTATTGTCTTCCATACAGGAGAGATATTCAAATCCAAAGTTAATTTTGCTGGGTTATAAATAGATTGCATCTATTATGTTGTTGTGCACATTTTTAAATTTTTACACTTAGTGAAATATGATGTAAAAGTTTGAAACAGAAATGTCTGAATGCTGTGTGGGAGATACTTAAGCTGGCAATAGGGGAAATCAAATATACCTCAAAGGAATGATGTTTTTAAGGAATGTGGAGTGCATAAAATATTTTTCTTTAGTCTTTTTTTCATGCTTATCTCAATTTAGATTTGGGAAAGAAAAGGTGTTGAAGCTTATTTCAGTTTGCATATGGCAAATTTCCTCTACAGATGGTTTCCTTAGTAAAAGAAAAGCCAAGGTCATTTTAATGTTTATCATTCTTATAGCTAGTGTGTTTTTTGTTCATGAACCAAAAATAATGGCAAGCTGGTCAAGATGACCCAGGAAGAAGAATACTTTATCATTACCATTGTTGTTGTTATTATTCTGAAATCTCCAGGCACATTAGCAGGGAGCTGGAAAGAAGTGGAGCAGCTGGGACTCAAACTTGCGCCTATATGGGATGCTGGCAATGCTGGCCAAGGCTTAACCTTCTACACCACAGCTCCAGCCCTTGATATCTTCAAATTACCTAAAATGAGTTGAATCTACCAGATCAACTGTCTCTCTTCCTCTGCTTCTTAAAAGCAAATAAGGTCAGACAGGTCACTAGCTCTTTGATCAATGTTCTCAGAGAAGAACCATTACCAATAGTGAAAAATATGTGCAACTTAGAAAGAGGGAGATAATGAACTTCGAACAAGTTAACCCCGTCACTGTTATGTCTGAACCCATTCTCACAATGGGGCTTCTGTGTTGTTGATAATATTCTGAGACCTCCTTGTTTCTTCAGCTCTTCCTGGATGGGAGAGATGGAGGGTTGTGAACTCACGGTCCAGGAGAATTGCTGGATACGAGCTTTCAACTGCCAGGGTGTGCGTGCTGAGAATCTTCTATGCTCTATTCACAGGACAGACTGAGGAACATGTTCGCCTGCAGGCAGATCAGGGACCTTCATTCTTTTCTAAGCACCTTTTTAAGATGGTACTCAACCTGTTTATCCACAGAAGGATTGCAAATGCTATCTATAAATCATTAAAATTAACTAAAAAAATCTACCTGAATGCCTGAGCATTCCCATGCTTCCATTTTATTTTCTAAGTGGGAATAAATTCATGAGATTAAATTTCATTTTAGGCTGTGCTTGAGAGTGCATCTCTGAGATTTAATGGTACTCTTGAAATATTCTCTGAGCTTTCCTGAAACTTGTCTTGAAGAGTAATGCATGAAATGACCCTTTTGAACTTTTTAATAAAGATTTATTTATTTATTTGAAAGGCAGAGTTATAAAGAGGTAGAAACAGAGGCAGAGAGAGAGGTATTCCATCTGCTGGTTCACTCCCTCAATGGCCCTGATGGCCAGAGCTGAGCAGATCTGAAACCAGGAGCCAGGAGCCAGGAGCCGGGAGCTTATTCCAAGTCTCCCACATGGGAGCAGGGGCCCAAGCACTAGTGCCATCTTCTGCTGCTTTCCCAGGCCATAGCAGAGAGCTGGACTGGAAGTGGAGTAGCCAGGACTCGAACCAGCACCCATATAGGATGCTGGCACTGCAGGCAGCAGCTTCACAGCTACACCACTGTGCCAGCCCCATTGAACATTTTTTAAAAAGTTATCTTTAGATCTTTAATGATGATTCTTCAATAATTAAATCTTTAACAAATATTTGTTGAGTTCCTATCATAAGAAAATGCATCTTTATTTCTGGAAATTCAGATTGTGGTATTTTGGTATTTTGTTCCTATTTTTGACATGTAGTATAAGTCAGCCTGATGTTACCCAACTACCCACTATTGAACTGAGATTTAAATATAGATATTTCTGACTCCAGAATGCAATGTGGTTGCTCGCTTTAACTTCTACCCAAATATCTAATTAGAGGAGCTTAAGGTAATTTGATATGTGTGGGTGATTGTGTAAAGGAGAAGAAATTATAAAAAAGAAAGAAGAGAAAATTAAGCTAAATTGCGAAAGACAATTAGACAACTGATATGAACTTCTTCAAGCTCTCTAGCTTCTTATAAGATTGAAGGTAATACCAGAAGAGGAATTTCTTTCTTTCTTTCTTTCTTTCTTTTTTTTTTTTTTTTTTTTTTTGACAGGCAGAATCAGACAGTGAGAGAGAGAGAGAGACAGAGAGAAAGGTCTTCCTTTATCCATTGGTTCACCCCACAAATGGCCGCTGCACCAATCTGAAGCCATGAGCCAGGTGCTTCCTCCTGGTCTTCCATGCGGGTGCAGGGCCCAAGGACCTGGACCATCCTCCACTGCACTCCCAGGCCACAGCAGAGAGCTGGACTGGAAGAGGGGCAACTGGGACAGAATCCGGTGCCCCAACCGGGACTAGAACCCAGAGTGCTGGTGCCACAGGCAGAAGATTAGCCTAGTGAGCCGCAGCACAGGCCCAGAAATTTCTTTAAAGCTCTTTATGTGCTTTTATAATGTTGTTATAAATTTGTGTCACAATTTTTAAAATTTTAAAAAGAATCTTATAGGACATCATAGTCCTCATCAGCAAGCAATGAGCCTAAACAAAGATCAGGAGAAAAGCTGCTGATTGGTTATCTGAGTTCATATCACACAATTGTAATGAAGAATGGACAGAGAAGCAGGCTGGTGCACACTAGAGTCTGGCTGACAAAATTAAAATAAAATCATGTCTGTTAAAGTGCTTTAGAATTTGGACAGCTTTATGCCAATTTAAGGATTTTAACACTTGAACATATTTTTGCCTTATATAGAGTTTGTTGCTACATTAGGGTTTGCATTATCAGATTTTAAGGAATTACAAAGCTACAATTTAGAAGAGTTTGAAATTGAAACAATCACAGACTAAGAATAAATAAAGTAGAAAGTTCAGGAGAAAAATACAAATGAAATGAAAGGGTGCTTGATTTTTGTCAAATGTGGCAGGTCAAACTCTGAGCACATTAATTGCTTTCAAGAAAATGTCCAGGTATAAACACAAATGGACAAAGTGCCATGCTATCACTAATTCACCCCTTACATAAAATTCAACTCTAAGTGGACTGCCAATCCAAATGAGGAAATCAAACACAGAAAAACCTTTTTTTTTGATTTTGAATTAAGAATTGATTTTTATCAGGACCAAGAGCAAATAACCTAGAAAGTCCTTACCATTAAAAAATGGCTCAAACTTTGGGCTATTTTAGAGTTCTGTTAAAATATAAGTCATCCTTAATGATGTGGAAAGGTAAGTTATAATGGTGATCTAGTACAAATGCATGTGCATGCCAATGTTCTTTTAACCAACATATGCAAAAGGCAGAGGCTCAGCTAGGCTTCAAGCATATGAACCTCTGGCCTACTGATTCTGAAGCAACTCCTATCAGATTTGTTGGAAACCAGATTTCCTTGCATCTGTGAGGTGAGAACTGAAAGTCCCCAATCGGTCACAATTTACAGCCCATTTTGTGGGCAGAGACTGCCACTTAGACTCTTCATTTGGTATTTTTGCTATAGCTCTTATCATTTCTCTCAGAGAAGCCTTTTATACTTGCACACAGGTAATTTGATTTGGCCAATGACAAGTTCAGCTTTATTTTATAATCTTATTCAGATATTTTTGTTTCTTACAGTTAAAGTTCATACATGCAATGATTCAATAAACATTTTCATCAAAAGGAAAGAACAGGAAAATTCTAAGAAAAAGGTGGTATAGATTTTTGTATGCCCTTCCCTTAATTACTCTCTCTCTTTGGAATAATACATATCAAGAGCCTTATAGCTCTATTTAAGGGATGCCTTTAAAATGTAAATTCTCTTGGGGCCCATGTTGGTGTGGTGGCACAGCATTTGAAACCACCAGCTGAGATGTCAGCACCCCACTTGATGCTGATTTGGTTTGCTCCACTTCTGATACAGCTCCCTGCTAATGCACCTGGGAAAGCAGTAAAGGATGACTCAAGTACTTAGGCCACTGACATACACTTTGGGGACAAGGATGGAGTTCCTGGTTTCTGGCTTTGGCTTTGCTCAGTTTTGGTTGCTGCAGCCATTTGAGGAGTGAACCAACAGATGAAAGATCTCTTTTCTCTCTGTAACTTTGCCTTTCAAATAAAAAAGACCTTTAAAACAAAACAAAAAACTATTCTAATAATCCTAACATCCCTGCCATTTCTGAGCCTGATGTTTTCTTCTCTCTTAAAATTGTGGCTTTTTGCTTTTATATTATGCCTTGTAATTTCTTATTGATAACTGTACATGATTCACCTGGTAAAAGGGGCAACTTCAAATAAACCATTAGTAATGTAATTGTGATGTGTAGAGGAGGGGAAGTGTAAAGACTGTCATATGATGATATCAATCTTGTAGTGAGTCTTTGACCTTGGAATGCTAACTTCACCAGTGCTTCTCAGTTCTTCCCATTCCTAGGTAGAGCAGGATGGCTATACTGGGCTAGTGTTAGGTGTTTCCTTCTTTTCCACAGAAGATTAGAGCTGGTCGGAATAAAATCTTTCCATTCTCCCAGGTTGGTTAGACTCTAATAAATTCTCATCAGGTGAAGCACAAGTTAAATACTTTGACCTCAGGAAAGAACTTCTTAACAATAGAGTTCTATGACATATTTTAACATGTTTCCTTCTCCCTTTCCTGTGGCAAGCATGAGAGGACTTGTATCTAATATTCACTATAGAAACCTGAAATAGTTCATGGAGTGTGGATCCTCCCCAGTGACGGGATCCCCTTGGGGGTTTAATCTCTCAGACTTGTCCACACTGAGACTTTTACAATTCATCCTTTACGTTTCAGGTCCTGTGCTGGAACTGTTTCCCAACACAGTGTCTGCTGTTAGTCCTATTCCAGCAGTTCGTGATTCTCCATATTAAACCTTGTCCCTCTTACTGGAGAGGTAGCTATTTTTGTCCTGGGACTCTACTTCTCTAAGATTTCTAAGGAAAGAAAAAATGCTAATTTTTTTTTAGATTTCTCAGGTTTTTACTTTTTTAAAATTAGATTTATTTGATTTATTTGAAAGGCAGAGTTAGAGCTCTTACATTGGTTGGTTCACTCCCCAAATGGCTTCAACAGCTGGAGCTGGGCTAGGATGAAGCCAGCAGCCAGGAAATGCATCTGGTTTTCCCACATAGATGGCAGGGGCCCAGGCACTTGAGTCATCTTCCACTGTTTACCTAGGCCATTAGCAGGGAGCTAGATCAGAAGTGGAGCAGCTGGGACTTGAACCAGCAGCCTAATGGGATGCTGGCACTGTAAGCAGTGGTTTAACCTGTTACGCCACATGCAAGCTTTTACTTTTTATGACAGAGTGGCAATTTTCAAGGTGCTGCATTCTGGACTAGTAGTAGAAGTCTCTACATTTATTTTAATAGAGCACTGGAAAATACCAGACTGAGGGTAATGATTTCCTTTGTTCATTTATTTAATTTCAGTTTATGTATATATACATATAATAGGGTTTTTGTACAGCTAACATGATACAAATTTCTGAATTAAAAGGATAATATTGGAGTTAAAGTTGCGGCGCAGCAGGTTAAGCTGCCGCTTGCAGAGCCAGCATCCCATATCAGATCTCCAGTTACAGTCCCAGCTGCTCTGCTTCTAATCCAGCTCCTTGATGATGTATCTGGGAAGGCAGCAGAAGATGCTCCAAGTGCTTGGGCCCCTGCAACTGTATGGGAGATGCAGATGGAAATGTCAGAGCTCTTGGCCTTGATCTGGACCAGCATTGCCTGTTGCAGCAATTTAGGGAGTGAACCAGAGGGCAGAAGATCTCTCTCTCTCTTTCTCTCAATCTCAGTCTCTGTGTCCTCTTCTCTCTTTCACTCTGCTTGGTAAATAAATAAACTTTATAAAAAAGAGAATATTAATTTCTTACCATCTAGTTTTCCTATTTAATTGGTAATATCATCTTTTAAACACTTTGCTCTTAAAACATAATTTCCATGTTTTTATATCCATATTTGATACTTAACTATTGTGTGTTTATACTTTGATTTCTATTGGTAGTTTTTGCATTTTTGTCTCATGATATTAGAATAAAGTAATTTAAAATTGTACATAATCTAGACAAAAAACACAGGGAAATCTCAGATGTCACATAGTTCTAATTGTTTTTCATGTTTCTCTTTCAAGAATGCATTTTTTCTGAGAATATCTTGGTAATTGTTCATGTCATGTTCGATTTCCTTTTTGAGCTTAAAGATAAACAGTGATTTACTAGAGCTATGTCTTTCAGGCCTAAGAAAATGAATATACTGAAACATGGTGACACAAAAGATGAATTCTCTCTGCCGGCGCTTTTGTCCAGTCTCCAATCTTGCTTTATAATTAATTAGCTGTCAGATCTGCTAAACTTCCATGAGGAGCCTACACAGATGTCATGGCAAATTGTTCCTGAAATTAAGATCTGAACTAGGAATGTTCTTCATCCTGACCTTACAATTCTTTTTATTGATTTTGCTGTCATTTCTACCTGTTAAGAACAGAAAGAAATGGAAATAGTACTTTATTTGTTTCTAAGAAAGATTTGTCATATGATATTTGAAGAAATAGCTTAGTATTTATCTAAAATTTACATGTATATACTTAAAACTGAAGTTATAATATGTCTAAGACAAAATTATGCACTTTTAATTATGTGTAATATTTAAAATGGATTGACAAAATGAAATTATTGAAAATTTAACTTATATACATTATTAAAGCAATAACTTTAAGCTTTCCACCACTCTAAATTACTTTATAAATTTTACCTTAATTATTGCTTATTAAAATGTATTATTTATTTAGGAATCAATTAAAAGGTTAACATTCCTTATGCGGTTTAGTTCATATTTTGAAGTTAAACAAGAACTAAAATGTTTTTCTTTTTTAAAAAATATTTATTTTATTTATTTGAAAGGCAGAGTTACAGAGAGAGGTAGAGACAGAGAGAGAGGTCTTCTATCTGCTGGTTCACTCCCCAGATGGCCTCAACGGCTGGAGTTGCGCCCATCCAAAGCCAGGAGCCAGGAGCTTCTTCTGGGTCTCCCACGCAGGTGCAAGGGCCCAAGGATTTGGGCCATCATCTGCTTTCTCAGGCCATAGTAGAGAGCTGTACTGGAAGAGGAACAGGTGGGACTGGAACCGGCAGCCATAAGAGATGCCTGCACTTCAGGCCAGGGCATTAACCCACTGTGCCACAGCGCTGGTCTCTCAAAGAATATTATTAAATGCTGAGCATCTTGGAAAAACTGTGCAGGTTGAAATGGTAAAGGCATTACATGTCTTCCTACAACTCTTATTAGTTGATTTTTATTTCATCTGATAATAATTGTGGGGAGCAACTGGGAGCAACTCGGACTAGACTAAGTTACTGGAATTAAGACTTATTCTATGCATCTGCTCTCCCACAATATGGCGCTGGGAGAGGAGGAAACAGCTTCTACACAGCTGCCTCCAGTTCAACCAATAAGCAGCAGGACCTGCTCCTGATTGGAGGAGAGCAGCGTACTCGGCGTGTGGGTAGCAGAGTTGGGATTGGTGGAAGAGGACTATAAAGGAGGAGAGAGACAACGTGCACCAGGAACATCTATCTGAAGGAACACCTGTGCAGCCCCCGAGAGAGCCGGCCGGCGGTGTGCCACTCCCCCGCGGAAGTGGGGAAAGTGGCAGGGGGAACCGCCCTTCCACGGAGGTGGAAGAGACGGTAGCCAACCCGGGAAGAACCAGCAGCAAACCCGGGGAGGGCCGAGCAGACAAAAGAACAACGCAGGGTCCTGTGTCGTTCCTCCACGAAGAGGGGGAGCGACAAATAATTTCTCAGGACCCCTCATTTTAAAGCTTCATTTAGTCCAGGTATCAGTGCAGTGTTATGACATCATAGCATAACTGGGTCAATTAGAATACTGAAGTCAAAACAACTTGGCCGACTTCTCTCTGCTCACCATAATGATAGAAAGGTATTTTTCAAGAGAGGACAATAAACAATAAAATGCGAATGCACAGTCCTATTCTATAACTTTTCTGTCATCCAAGGATATACTACTTGAAGAAATCATGATAGATACATTGTAACTTCATATTTAATTTAAACTTGAATTGTGGCCATTGGAAAAGATTTATTTCTTCATGACCAACCATTTTCTCTTGGGTATAAAGTGTGTGTATGTGTGTGTGTGCATGAGTATGTTGTAGCTTTGCAGGTATTGAGTTCTCTAAGTGTAAGTAAAATTTGGTCTCTGCTTTTGGCCATCTTTAAAAAAATATTTAATTTACTTATTTGAAAGGCATGAAAGGCCGAGTTATCAGAGAAAGGGATAGATAGATAGATAGATAGATAGATAGAAGTCTTCTATCTCTTGGCTGACTCCCCAAACGACCTCAATGGATAGACTGGGCCAAACCAGGAAACTTGAACTCCATCCAGGTCTCCCACATGGCAGGGACTCAAGTAATTGGGCCATCTTCCACTGCTTTGTCAGGCTCATTAGTAGGGAGTTGGATCTGGAGTGAGGCAGCCGGGAGTCAAACCGGCACACATATGGAATGCCAGAGTCCAGGCAGTGGCTTAACCCTCTAGGCCACAATGCTAGCCCCTTGACTATTTTCTTATCTCAGAGTCTAATTACACGTGTTAAAGAGTGAGTTTTTTCTGTCCTTATAAATTCTGAAAGTAAGAAGATGGCATAAATGAAATTCAGGAACAATTATAAAAAATTATGTAAAGCACATTTTGTGAGTTAATTTGAAATTTCAATTAAGTGGAATTGGAACATAATTGGAAACATGAATTTTGTTCAAGAAGAAGCATAAAGCTATAATTTCTAAATTTAGAACAGTTGAAATAGCTTTGCAAAAATATGCCAAGAATTTTGTCTGTGAACTATAACACATTTGTCATTATTAGATCAGTAGTAAATAAAGTTTTAATATATTACAAAATAAGATGCTTCCAAATTCAACTATAAATACAATTTACCCTTGATATAAGAAATTACTTAAAATAGAATGAAAAACTTATTGGTAAGCCTTATTAATGCCTAAAAATAAGAGAATGAGACTCTGACAAGCAATAAAGAACAGAATCTCTCATGATATAGTTGGATATACTCCCTGAATACAAAATTGGCCCCATATTACAGGTATTTGTAAATGTTATGGAGAGTTGACTCTTTTTTAAAAAAGATTTATTTAAAGCCGGCGCCGTGGCTCAATAGGCTAATCCTCCACCTTGCGGCGCCGGCACACCGGGTTCTAGTCCCGGTTGGGGCGCCGGATTCTGTCCCGGTTGCCCCTCTTCCAGGCCAGCTCTCTGCTATGGCCAGGGAGTGCAGTGGAGGATGGCCCAGGTGCTTGGGCCCTGCACCCCATGGGAGACCAGGAAAAGCACCTGGCTCCTGGCTCCTGCCAGGATCAGCGCGGTGCGCCGGCTGCAGCGGCGGCCATTGGAGGGTGAACCAACGGCAAAGGAAGACCTTTCTCTCTCTGTCTCTCTCTCTCTCACAGTCCACTCTGCCTGTCAAAAAAAAAAAAAAAAAAAAAAAAAAAAAAAAAAAAAGATTTATTTATTTATTTGAATGTCAGAGTTATATAGGAAGAGGGAGAGACAGAAAGAGTGAGAGATCTTCCATCTGCTGGTTCAATTCCCATATGGATGCAATAGCCAGGGCTGGGCCAGGTTGAAGTCAGGAGCCAACAGCTTCATCTGGGTCTCCTATGTGGATGACAGGGGCTCAACCACTTGGCCCATCTTTTGCTGCTTTTCCGAGGCCATTAGCAGGGAGCTGGATTGAAGTGGAGCAGCCAGGATTCAAACTGGCACTCATATGGGATGCTGGGGTCCCAGGTGGTGGCTGAAGCAGCTATGCCACCTGCTGGCCCCTAAATTTTGACTCACATATAATTCCCATAAAAGACCTGAAGCCAAGAGAACTGCAACTATTTGAAGGAGATAACCAAGTCTTTTAACCACAGAAGTGCCTATTTGCATGCTAATCTCACTAAAGACATATTACACTCATAAACTACTCCTTCATTAGGCCCGAAAACAGACATAATCCTGGGACATTTAAATCAAACACCACTTCCATCCACTACACCAACCCTATACTATGGCCAGTACTCAGAAATTTGTGACTTTAACCATAGTTTTATACTGCTGTATTTGAACTAATCCCACTGAAAAATATTGGAAACTGACCAACATCACAACCCTAATGTCACTGTGAAGCTAAGCTATGTCAACTGGTACACTTAAAATATACCTGCTTCTTAAGCCCTGCACCAAAAAGTATTGAAGCTTCTAAACACAAAACCACTTGAGAAAAAAAAAATATGAAGGAACATTTACTTGCCTCTTTTATTACCCCTTCAATAAGATGACTACTATTTTAATTATGTTTCTGATATCTTTTATTTCTTATCCTCAATTGTCTGATTAGCAATCTATTAATCTCTGTTCCACCGTGACTAGTACAACTTGTACTTAAGTAATAACAATGCATGGTATTAACATTGAATTGATATCTAATATTAATTTCACTTATTATTGGCTTAACAAACTTAAAAGAATAATTTCCTCATTCATTTACATCTACTATTCAATTATCAATACACGTCAGCATAGTCATTCTGTCATGTGCCAGAGTAGTAATTACCAGTTTTTACCACAGAACAAAGACAACATTAGTTCATTTGCTTCGAAAAAGGATACCCACTCTACTCATTCCTAGTAATTATTGAAGTAATTAGCTTCTTTTTTCAACTCATAGGCCTAACTATTTAACAGTTAATATTACCCTGAAATAAATGTTGGATAAAATTTACTTGATAAAATTTAATATTAATTAAATTAAGGGCTGTTTATCAAAGAAGACATTAGTGAGACTTCTCTTACGTCAAAAGCATTTATAAAGTATCTATGATAAATATATTCTTAGAATAAGCATTCATACTTAAACCAAAAAAATTCCTCAAGAATCCATATACATCTTTTAAAAATAAGTCACATGACCTTTTTCAAGGGCTTCTGTGTACATTTGGGAGCAAAACTTCCACACTCTTGCAGTTTATAACCCGTGGACTTTACTTCCTGCTTCCTGGAGCATGAAGCTCAGCCAGAGTTGAGACTAGGGCCTTCCCCGTGTTCACTGTTCACCACCTATGTTCCTTGACTTTAGAGTACTAGAAATATGTTAGAGCATTTTCCAGGACTCTATGGATGCCTAATCCTCCTAACTTTTTCTTTTGAGTTTCCTAATACCCTTTTCTCTGCCCCAGTTGGTGTCGCCATGTCAGGTTTCTGCAGAGTTAAACACTTGCCAGTGATTGCTTTTGACAAATGCTCTGAGGATAGGCCTTTTCTATAAGATGCGCCTCTAAGCAGGTCAAATACATGTAAACAAGGGAATAGGGTGCGTCCAGAGAGTGTTCAGACAGACCACAAAAGAATCAATCTGTGTACATGGGGTTTGGGAGAAGCTCTAAACCCATCTTTTCCCCACACCATGACTAACAGGTTACTGGTTTATAAATTCAACATGTGGCTTGGGACAGGGCAAGCTCATTGACCTAACAAAGTTGAAAGAAGTTGATGAAGTGCAAACATTGTTACAGCTAGAGTGTGAAAAATATAAGTCTGTACTTCCAGAAACAGAAGGAATTTTACAGAAGCTACAGAGAACTGTGGAGCAAGAAGAAAATAAATGGGAAGTTATGGTCGATGAATCACAAAACACTATTAAACAGTTGCAGTTGTCATTCACATCTTCAGAACAAGGGCTAGAGTGATCATGAAGAGAAAACAAAAATACTGAAAATCTAAGACAAGAACTAGAGCATTTGGAAATGGTACTAGAGAAGGCAAAAACTGAATAATCTACATATTTTACAGAAGTCACAGAGTTGAAGACAGTGAAACGAAACACACACAATGTAAAACTGAGCAAAAGGAAAGAAAGTAGCTGGTGATTTGTATGAAGCTAGCAGTCACTTGAGCTTATCCTATCAAAAATGGTAAAAGTTGCTGAAGACACCACTGTTATTGAAAACAGTGGTATTTCCCCAGAAATGGAGTCTTCTGAGAAGGAGACACTGGCCATAAGTCTAAATGAGATTGTGACACAGCTACCACAGTTGCTTCAGACAGTAAACCAACAGCTCACAAAGGAGAAATAACACAACGACAATGAAGTAATTGAGAAAATGTTCATTGGCTAATAACAGAAGGTATTGTATTATATTTTGCCAAATTAGAGCCTTATTTATATTTCAGCCTTTTTACTTTGTCAGAAACATTGAACAGAGTTTTGTCTTTTCTAATTCTTGCTAGAGTACTGATTTAAAGAGAGAAGAATAAAAAGAAGCCAACTGTGTAGATACCTTCAGAGTTCAGTTTTATAAGAAAAACTGAATATAGTCATTTACATTCCTGAAGATCAAATAAATGTGTAACCTTTCTTATTTTGCTAAGTAAAATTGTTCAGAAGATCAAAATGGTAAGGACAATGTAAAATTTAACATTTAAATATTAATATCTTATACTGTTTTACTTAACATTTTGAGGCATAATCCCCAAAACTGCAGTAATCCCTGCAACAATGGAAGATTGGCCAGCAACACCATTTTCATCTCCCACCTAAATGGCAGGTACCCAAGTGCCTACATTAAGTTAAGCATTAGTAGGAAGCTGAAGCCACACAATGCCAGGACTTGAAACAGACACTCTGATGCATGATGCTTTAGTTTCAAATGTAGTCTTTTTTTAAAGGGTTTATTTATTTGAAAGAGTTACAGAAAAAGACAGATAGATAGATATTGAGATCTTCCATCCTCTGGTTCACTAGTCAAATGGCTACAATGGCTGGGCCTGGGCAGACTGAAGTCAGGAACCAAGAGCTTTTTCCTGGGTGGCAGGGCCCAAATATTTGGGCCATTGTCCACTGCTTTTCCCATGAGCAAGGAGCTGGGATGGGTTGTAGAACAACTAGGACAAAAACTGGGGTCCAAATGGGATGTTGGCATTGCAAGTGGTGGCTTTGCCCACTAAGCCACAATGCCAGTCCAAGTAGACCATTAATCGCTGTACGAAACACCCTTCCCTGTGTTACTACATATATGTTCAACACAGACATAAAACATAAACTGATCCAGACAAGTAAATAGTGTTACAATTTCCTTTCCTTTGTTTGGAAATAACCAGGTCCTCTTTTCCAGTTCTCTATAGAGTATATCATACTTTACTGCTAAGTGTTGTCAACGCAAAGTGCTATGGAGTGTTAGAACAGTTAACTTCCATCTGACTGTGTTTTGATATCCATTTTTCAACTTTCCTCAATCCTCCCTATCCCACTGTTCATTTTGACAAAAGTGTTAAGTCATGTTAGCATCACATAATCATCATGTAGCTTGTTCTATTAACTCACAAAGTTCCTTTCTATTTACAATCTGTCCCTTCCCCATGCCACATAGCCCAGAGCACATATTGATCTACTTTATATGATTGCAGTTTGCATTTTTTAGTATCTATTCTGAATGAATCCTTACAGTATGCCATCTTCTGTGAAAAAATACACACAGATTTGCTGATGCACTTGCAGATGTTAGTAGTTTCTTTTGACAACTGAACAGCATTCCATTGTATGATAATTCTGTGGCTTATTTTTTTTCACACTTGATGGGCGTTTGCTTTTGTTTCTGGTTTTGGGAAATTATGGATAATTCTCCTATGAATGTTCTAAAGTAAGTCTTTGTTATGAATATACTTTAAAAATGTTTATAATATTAATGATCACAATTTGGTCTATGATTTATTTTGATCGAAATTATCAGTTGAGAGTAGAATTTTGTTTTTCTTAAAGAAGGATATTCACTTATTCCAACATCATTAACTGTATATTCTTTTGTCTTTGTGTATTTCTTAAATTGGCTATGCATTTGAAGGTATATTTCTTGAATCTCCTCTTTTGTCCACCACTCTAAATGTCTTTTTACTCCAATATCTCACTGTCTTACTGGTGTTCCACAATCAGCTTTGAGATCATGTAGCTTGAGTCATCTAACTTTGTTTTTTATTTTCATTTTTTGGTTAGTTCTTCATTTCCATGTACTTTTTCAAATCAGTTACTAATTTTCACAAAAACACATATTTTTGTCTGGGTGTTGACCATATTATACGCTGTTTTTCTCCTCACTAACTAGAGACACTTGGGATGCGTATAGAGTCAGCATGTGATGCCCATTGCCCTCCCCATCTGTATCTAGCTGTTCTCTCTGAATGACAGCTTACCCTACTATGACTTTATTCAAATATATGTATACCTTATAAAAAGTTATTTTTCTTTTTTCAGAAAACTAGAATTGTATGTACAATTGTTTATGTCAAATGTTAGTGTCATATATCAAAGTTTGCATTTTATTGTCATGTAAGAGTCCTATTGGTACATGTTCAAAATGAATCTTATTTCTTTGTGTTTTAACCTATTACATTTGCTTGTCTTTCTCAGCAGTGCTAACCTTTGCTTCTATGTATCTATCTGGATACTCCTTGTACATAATTAAATGCCTTTCCGTATTATCTCCTTTGATGCATTATGATCATGTTCAACATTTATTCTAAACTCAATGCAGGTTAACAGAGGCTAAAAACTAGATACTTAAATCTATGTATCTAGGTGTGATTCATCAGACTTGAAAACCACAGAGGCTAAAAGCTAGATACTTAAATCTATGTATCTAGGTGTGATTCATCAGACTTGAAAACCACTAGTTTAGATAAAGTGCCTATCTAGCTCTTCTGACAGTTTAGTGGGTTCCTGTGAATTCCAATTTAAGATCTGAATCAGCTTACCCATGGATCTTTGGTATTGATCTTGAGCTGTGTTCTAGAGTTTCTAATTTTCTGGTGTTGACCAAGTTCCTTTATATATCCCCTGTGCCCCTCCAGTCAAACACTCTCATAGTTAGCATAATAGTTACCAATACTGTGAAGGAATATTAAACATAAGAAATTAAGTGTTTCTACAAGATGTTATTCATGGATATTTAAGTATATTGTCAGAAAATAAAAATCCAGTACAAATTATTGCAATAGATTGGACATTGGAGACAGAGCACTAGACTATGCAGAAAATTTATTTCACTATTAACATGATAAAAATAAAGAATATTTAAACTGGAAGGAGGTGTGAGTCAAGAGAGTATTTTTTCATTTTAAAATTTATTTATGCAAAGAGAATAGATTGCATGTATTGCATATATACAATTTATGCACATAATATTTCTCACTCACCCTCCCTTCCTCCTCTTTCCTTTCAAAGCAGTATTTTATACTTAATTATATGTCATATGTTGATAGAACTGATCATATTTAAATATAAATGAAATAGCGTTGAAAGACAAGAAGAATAAAAAGGGGAAATTTTCTAATTACTAGAGACTAACCAAGAATTGTGCTTATTTCAGGATTATGATTCTTCAACAAACATTACTTATGAAAGAGAATCAACCCTAACACAGTTATCTAATAAGGCCCACCAAGCCAGGGAAAGACTGGAAGTGACTACTCAAGCTAATGTTATAATCAAAACAAAAAAGTATTTTATACCTATAATAACCACTACCTGCCTTGAAAGACTACAGAAGATGGAAAAAGTCAATAATTGCCTTTTAAAGGCAAATGTGTACCATTAAAAACTTGGGCCTTCACAGGCTTCAAAAAGTAAAAAGTAGCAAGACCATTGTTCAGTAATCAAATCCCAAGATGTCCGTTTCACTCAAATATAACAATTATTCTTTTTTTTTCTTTTTTTTTTTTTTTTGACAGGCAGAGTGGACAGTGAGAGAGAGAGACAGAGAGAAAGGTCTTCCTTTGCTGTTGGTTCACCCTCCAATGGCTGCCAAGGCTGGTGCGCTGCGGCCGGCGCACCACGCTGATCCGATGGCAGGAGCCAGGTACTTATCCTGGTCTCCTATGAGGTGCAGGGCCCAAGGACTTGGGCCATCCTCCACTGCACTCCCTGGCCACAGCAGAGAGCTGGCCTGGAAGAGGGGCAGCGGGACAGAACCGGCGCCCTGACCGGGACTAGAACTGGGTGTGCTGGTGCCACAAAGCAGAGGATTAGCCTTAGTGAGCCGCGGCGCCAGCCAACAATTATTCTTTACTGTCTGTATTAGCTACCATAAATCAAAGGAAATGTGATACTTGTCTTTTCTGGGTATGGTTAATTTCACTAAGCATAATGGTCTCCAGTTGCATCCATTCTGTTGCATTGGACAGGATTTCATTCTTTTTCATGGTTGATTAAATTAAAAGTATGTTATCACAAAAGTTAAAGAAGAAAGAAAGGAAGAATTGAAGCAAGGGAGTACCATCATACTCTAAGAATTGTGTCTATGAACTACATGAACTCTGTTATCCTTATCCTTATAGTCATAAAAAGAAAAAAACAGGCTTTTTTTCCCCATTGTAACTACATCATGCCTTACACTAGGGAATTTGGACTTTTTTTTTTTTTTTTACTTTTCTCATCTATAAAATAGTAAATAATTTAATTGCCTCCCTTATAAGTTTAGTTAAATAAGTAAATGAGTACTTATAATAGTTTTATCAACCAGTCATTACTCAGTAAGAAATATTATTATAGATGCATTTCTACATTTTCTCTAATAAAAGGTCTATTTTATATTCTTCTCCTACATACTTATGAAGAATCTCAAATTAAACATGATAAAGTTGACAGAGTTTAAAAAAATTATCTGATTTTAAAGACTCCATTGTTTTCACAATATTTACAATTTCAAGTATATTCAGAGTAAGAATAATATTGACAAGACAAAGGCAGCAGAAGATGGCCCAAGTCCGTCAGCCCTGGTATCCACCTGGGAGACCTGGAAGAGACTCCTCGCTCCTGGCTTTGGTCTGCCCCAGCCCCAGGCATTATAGCCATTTGGGGAGTGAACCGGCAGATACAAGATCTCGATCTCTGTCTCTCTCTGTCTCTCTGTAACCCTTTCAAATAAATAAATCTTTAAAAATGCATACCTTAAATAATAAAATCAAAGAAAGGAAATGAAGCATACAATAAAGTAGGTAGGAAGTGCAAATTTCCATTAGCCTAATAAAGTATCATGCTTCGGTTAATGTTAAGATCATCTATATTTGTAGATAACACATTCCACATGTTTACAAGGAAAAATATGAGAATCAAGAAACTTGGTGCACATGAGTTCTTTGGAGAAAAACTAGAAAATACAGATAAAATCAACTGTGTGGTGGCTGAGAAAACTTGGGGAAATGAGAAGCAGAGGTGCTAAGACTCCAGAGAAAGGATGACTTCAGAAATGTGAAATGACACCTATAGATGATTTTATCCTGGCAACAGTGTTCAAGTGTCAGAAAGAACTTGCATTCAATTCCAGGCATAGGTTACAGTATTACATATGGGAACTTCAATTCAGACAGATTATTGCTCAGAAAAAGGAAAAAAGTAGCAAAGCTGTTGCAGACTTGGAGAAATCTCAAAATGTTCTATTTTTATTTTGAATACATTTTTGACTGTGCAGGGTGAGAAACCAAAAAACTTCCAGAAAATTTCTGTGAAAAGATCAGAAATTTAAACAATCTTGAATGCTAAGTATTAGAGTTTAGAATTTCTGAAGAGGAAAATATGAAAGCTTCTCAATTGAAAAATATTATAAAAGATGCCAAAAACATACATTGAGAAAGGACAGTTTCTTCAATGAATGAGGACTAGAACCCGGGGTGCCAGTGCCGCAGGCAGAGGATTAGCCAAGTGAGCCACTGCACCGGCCTATCAGTGTGATTATTAAGAATGCTATATCATGGGTAATGTGGAAACAAACAAGTAATTTAGAGTATTATAGGCTATTAGCATCTTATTTTCTAAAAAATTTTATGCTTGAAATGAAAGAACAATACTCTAAGATAAGTAACATCTCTAAAACTATCAATATAAAATATTAATTCTAAGTATGTTCTAATGTCAAATACAAAAGAAAATATGAAATATTTCTAGGATCATATCAAAACTATTAAGGTATCATCTTGATGGTACTTCCATAGGCCAAGTTAGAATAAATAAAGCCATGATAGTCTTGGTAGTTATGCAGGACTGAAAACACACAAACTGCCTTTAAATTCATAAATGAATAACTGTACACACACACAACACATACACACACACAATGGGATTCTTCAGAGCATGATAAGTAGGGAAATAATTATCTTGTAATTTGACAAATAGAGAGAATCAAGCATTAATTCTACCTTTCCTATTGGTACTGGGAACCTGAAAAGAAAAGGTAGAAGATGATCATAAACTTTTATGTTCTTTACAGAGTTTATGAAATACTTTTGTATTCCAGTTAATTCATGAAAAAATGAAGAGCTAGAAAATCTCCATTTAACAATCACTGTTGAATTAATGGATCCAGACAATGAGAATTCTAAATTGGTAGCATGACAAAAACATTCAGAAATTATTTGCTGCTTATTGAAAAAATTACACACATTCTATGTGGGAGGCCAAATAATGCCTCTTTAAGATGTCCACTTACTGACCCCAGAAATATCCGGGTAAGTTTTCTTATATGACTGGAGGTTTTCATATGTGATGAATGTTAAATACCTTCAGATGAGGAGATTAACCTGGATTATCCAAGTGGAATCCACATATCACAGTAATCCTTAAAATCAGAAACACCATTGCTGCCTACAGTCTCAGGGAGATAAGACTAAGAAAGAATGATCAAGTGACAGACCTTTACTAACTTGGAAGATGGAGACGTGCCAGCATGAACTGAGGAATGGGAACACCCTCTGGAAGCTGGATAAGACATGCAAACAGGTTTTTCTTCTCAGATCTGAGCATAACCCTGCCACTAAAAGTACTTTAGAACCATGAGACTCTCGATGGACTTCCATCTACAGAGTTAAAACCATTAGACAATAAAATGTGCGGGTTTTTTTTAAAAGAATTTTGTTTGGTTAATTTACTTTAACACTAATAGAAACTAATAAAACCAATAGAAACCTGCAATAGTCTTGTGAATTGGAATGAAACTACATTTTGCCAATCCTCTGTATCCAGCTGCCAATATCCAGATTAAGGAACATAATACCCAGTATATAAAATCAAAACCCAAACATAAAAATCTTATAGGTCAAGTGGCTCAATTTAAAAAAATGGATAAACAGTAAACAAGGAGGGTGATAGAAAGGAAAAAATGTAGATTAAAAGAATACTCAAAAATAGACATGAATGACTACGAGATTGATTTTTTCAATATAGAAAGAAAATTACTGGCTGGCACCGCGGCTCATTAGGCTAATCCTCCACCTTGTGGCGCCGGCACACCAGGTTCTAGTTCCAGTTGGGGCGCCGGATTCTTTCCCGGTTGCCCCTCTTCCATGCCAGCTCTCTGCTGTGGCCAGGGAGTGCAGTGGAGGATGGCCCAAGTCCTTGGGCCCTGCACCTCATAGGAGACCAGGATAAGTACCTGGCTCCTGCCATCGGATCAGCGTTGTGCACCAGCCGCAGCACGCCGGCCTTGGCGGCCATTGGAGCGTGAACCAACAGCAAAGGAAGACCTTTCTCTCTGTCTCTCTCTCTCACTGTGCACTCTGCCTGTTGAAAGAAAGAAAGAAAGAAAGAAAGAAAGAAAGAAAGAAAGAAAGAAAGAAAGAAAGAAAGAAAGAAAGAAAGAGAGAGAGAAAGAAAAGAAAATTACCGAGGACTGGGAAGGATAAAAGAGAAGTGGGAACAAGGGGTTTGTGATCAAAGGATATGAAGTAATCATTAGATTAGATGGTAAGTTTTAGTGATGTGTTACAATGCATTGTGACCACAGTTAAAAATTATGCATCATATATTTCTATATTGCTAAAGGTTTAGTTTTTACTATATACCACACAAAAATGTATTCTACAAATTTCCTTTAGGTAAATGCGATTGATATTTCCTTAGATGATATATAGCAATATGTCTGCATGGGTAATTTTCTCTCAGAGTTTTTTTTTTATTTTTTTATTTATTTGACAAGTAGAGTTATAGACAGTGAGAGAGAGAGAGAGAGAGAGAGAGAGAAAGGTCTTCCTTTATCCATTGGTTCACTCCCCAAATGGCCGTCACAGCCGGCTCTGCACGGATCCGAAGCCAGGAGCCAGGTGCTTCCTCCTGGTCTTCCATGCTGGTGCGGGGGCCCAAGCACTTGGGCCATCCTCCACTGCTTTCCCGGGCCACAGCAGAGAGCTGGACTGAAAGATGAGCAACCGGGAGTAGAACCCGGCGCCCATATGAGATGCCAGCGCTGCAGGCGGAGGATTAACCAAGTGAGCCACGGCACCGGCCCCACCCAGAGTTTCTAATAGAATACATAACCCTCTAAAGTTTTTCAGTCAGTTGACAAAATTAGAATATGATAGATCTTAAACACTTGTTGTCAAGGCAATTCTGTGTCTTATTCCAATTTTTAGTTCAATGTGACAGATTTGGACAGTCATTTTTATAAGCTGAAATAGGAGATTATATACATGAAAAGGATAAAATATGCCCTCTCTTCCTATATTTGTGTTAACACGGTGAAGCCATGTCCTCAGCAGTACTAAATACTGAATGATTCTGCCTACTTCACTCTGCTCCTCTTCCTGAGGTTCACACCAAATGGAGGGTAGCTTTGTATACTTTGCTGAAACTGCTTCCACTGACTGAACAACTCACAACGGACTTTTAGCTTGATAAGGGCAGAATTACCATTCAGACATCCATGCAGTGTTACACCCCTAAAAAAGTTCATCTCTGTAACTATGGTCTAACCTCTCCTTCATGATCCTTTATCATTATTTAAAATATTTATTTTGCTGACTTGTTTACATATTTCTCTATTAAAACATAAGGCACAAAGACTAATACTGATAACCCAACATTCTTGGCAATTGACATTGTAGATGGATTGAAAAAAAATGGATTAAGCACAGTAAATGTAACTGGTTTGTACTCTGCTAAATTGGTGGGCACAACATTAAACTGGCATTGTTTTGGCACAGTCTTTATGATAGCAGGAGCTGACATTACGTACACACCATTTACATAGCTGCAATTTACTTTCTTTCTGTTTAATCTGTACTTTAAGATCTTCAAGAAAAATTGTCGGTTATCTCTTTATTCATCCACAATATGTGTAAGATGAGGACTCAAAATTTCATGGAAAATGTGTATTATGAAAACCTATGGGTGGATTTCAAAAACCTTTTGCTGGACGCTCGCCTGCGAGAGTCCAGCATAGTAAAGACACGATCGCTGCTTACTCGGTTCTCATGGAACTTTATTCATCCAGATGCAAGGCAAAAGAAAAGAAGCCAAGCCCCCTTCCTCCTACACAATCCTATCCCCATTATATACCCTAGGTTCCCCTAGCAGGATGCTCCCAGCCAATGGCTAGTCTGTTCACATGCAGTCCATGCAGGCACAGTCCAATCAAGTCAAAGGGCACATAGTGCCTCAGGTCGAAAGTTCATCTTGCTCCATCAGGGTTGTTTGTGTCTTCAGGACATCCTGTGGTTAGCACTTCCTTGAATTGTTTTTCTCAGCAGCCAGCACTTCCTTAACTTGTTTTGCACAAGTTGTTACAACAGGCCATGCAAACAGCAAAGTGAGGAAGTTCCCACAGGTGGCCAGCCTGCGGTTCCCCACACATTTTGCACCCAAATAAACTTAAATCAATTTTCACACAAAGGTTTTGAAGTATCCTCTTATGATCATTGAATTATTTAAAATCATTCCCTCACATAAAATATTCACAACCTAAAGGTTTAATTTTATTTATAATGTTTAAACTTAGATATAGTTGTTACTTTCATCAAATTGTTTTATGGACCATGTAGGCACATGATTAGACATGCTTGCAAGGCAGTGAACATTTTGTTTTAGAAGTGTTAGGGTCATGGCATTGGATAAAAAAGGACAGAAATATAATTCTGTAAAATTCTTTATATGATTATGACCAACACTTACCTATTCATGATAGTTGATGGCATATAAGTAAAAACAGGGCAAATAAAACCGTAATTTCAAAAACAACTGTATATATGATCACATTTGGCATTATACAGTGCAAATAATATAAAAATACCCATTTCTAATAAAACTTTTTAAACTTTATGGTAAAATTTAAGTCACATACAATAAATTTAAAACTATAGAAATTTTAAATGTCAAACATTTTATCTTGGGAAAGTAGATTATATAGAATGAAAAGTAAACCTTAAAACTTACCACTAACTATAACTACCCATGTCACTACGGTATGTTTATATGCATGTTTATACATACACATTTGCATGTAAAAATACGTAATGATAAAATGATGCTATACAGTAAGCATGATTGCTCTAATTTCCTAAATTCCTATAAATACTATGTAGATAATATTGATGTACATTCTGAATATCAAGTTGTTAATATATAATTGGAAAATATCTCAGGGTCGCTGCTGTGGCGTAGCAGGTGAGGCCACCGCATGCAGTGCTGGCATCCCATATGGACGCCGGTTCAAGTCCTGGCTACTCCACTTCTGATCCAGCTCTTTGCTATGGCCTGGGAAAGTAGTGGGAGATGGCCCAAGTCTTTGGACCTCTGCAGCTGCATGGGAGACCTGGAAGAAGCTCCTGGTTCCTGGCTTCATAATGGCCCAGCTCCAGCCATTATGGCCAATTGGGGAATAAACCAGAGGATGAAAGACCTCTCTCTCTCTCTTATCTCTCTGTGTAACTCTGACTTTCAAATAAAGTAAATAAATCTTTTTAAAAAGGAAAATATCTCTATGTATTCTCAGAATATAATTTATTTTCTATGGATTTTTAAGAAAAAATAGATGGTCGGCGCCGCAGCTCACTAGGTTAATCCTCCGCCTTGCAGCGCTGGCACACCAGGTTCTAGTCCAGGTCGGGGCGCCGGATTCTGTCCCGGTTGCCCCTCTTCCAGTCCAGCTCTCTGCTGTGGCCCGGGAGTGCAGTGGAGGATGGCCCAAGTGCTTGGGCCCTGCACCCCATGAGAGACCAGGCTAAGTACCTGGCTCCTGCCATTGGATCAGCGTGGTGCGCTGGCCGCAGCGTGCCAGCCACAGCGGCCATTGGAGGGTGAACCAACAGCAAAGGAAGACCTTTCTCTCTGTCTCTCTCTCTCACTGTCCACTCTGCCTGTAAAAGAAAAAAAAAAAGAAAAAAAAGAAAAAATAGAAATTCAATTTTATTGTGTATAATTCTACTTCTCTATCATCAGTAAAACTCTTGGTTTTCTATTTACATTACAGTGATATAAAGTTTTTAATCTCTCTACCATTGCCATAAAAGTTTCACCATCTTTTAATCATAGAGGAAATAGTCATTTCTGAGTATATTCATTTATGTATTTACTTTTATATACCACACATTGTTTTCCTGAGTTATCATCTGAAATTCTGACTTAAAATCCAGTAATCAAGCTAAAATTCTTTGTGTATTTAAAAACAAATGAGGGCCTGTGCCGCGGCTCAGTAGGCTAATCCTCTGCCTTGCAGCGCCGGCACACCAGGTTCTAGTCCCGGTAGGGGCACCGGATTCTGTCCCGGTTGCCCCTCTTCCAGGCCAGCTGTGGCCAGGGAGTGCAGTGGAGGATGGCCCAAGTGCTTGGGCCCTGCAACCCATGGGAGACCAGGAGAAGCACCTGGCTCCTGGCTTCGGATCAGCGTGATGTGCTGGCTGTAGTGCGCCGGCCGCGGCGGCCATTGGAGGGTGAACCAATGGCAAAAAGAAAGACCTTTCTCTCTGTCTCTCTCTCACTGTCCACTCTGCCTGTCAAAAAAAAATGAGAAAAAATAATAAATTTCACAAATACACTGATAGAATTAAACATTTGTCATATCTCTATATTTTGGTAGTATTTTTGAAGCAGCATATGATTACAGAAAGCAGATATGCACACAAACAAGGTTGAACAAATGAGTATTCCTAGTCTTATTAAAGAATACTCAAATTGTGAGTAGATACATATTCTCATCTTAAAATAGGCTTTGCATTAATACTTGTGGATGTTTTATTTGAAAGACAATATTATGACAAAACTATTTCTCCTGAATGCCAAATTGATTTATAATTCAGTATTACAACTTTAAGGGATTGATTGATGAAAATATTCACTCTGATTCCAAACAGTGACAGATCTTGAGTGACTTACTTGAATATTTACATATGTTGATCAAATAAATGTCAAATGTATTAATATGAGAAATAAGCTGGTCTTTGGTTTTTAGAAGTTGTGTCAATTTTGTTGACAGCATATGTCACAGTGGGTAGTTCGACACACTTAATGTTTGATTTTTGACATACAAGATACAAGTGTCACATCAAAACAAGGCTGACTTGCCTGTGCAAATAGTTCTTTCTTATGTGAGTACAATGAGAAAGACTTCAGTTTGCTGCATGTGCTTGTTTCTGTCTGTAAGCCAGGGAATGGTTTTAAACACTGTTCAGCTTCTGATGAATCAGAGAAGACAATTCACCTGCTGTTCTCCCAAAGTGTGTTGATTTCCTCTTGTTCCAGGAAATTGCAGACATGGAGTTGCTTCTCCCTGGAACTTTCCAATATTCAAAATTATGGAGTCTATGCCCTTAATTTGCAGCGTGGTTTCAAACAAAGTAAAATAACAACCAATACAAAGGGGCCTTTCACAAAGTGAATTTTTAAAAAAAATTCTTGTGATTTCTCTGCCCAAACACACTTAGTTCATTGATTTACTTCTTCATAATTTAGTTTCTGTCTTGCAACTTCTCTGTCTTCTCAGAATTTCACCCTCCTCAGCATTCACTGAAATCCTGCACCCCAACTCCAGTTCTAAGAAGAATATGCTCCTACAACTCCAGCCTGACATGCTGGTGAGTATCTTTTCTTCATAACAAATACATTCAGCCTATTCACAGTTAATATAACTGGGTAGAGAGAGAAATTTCATCTCTATGCAGTGGAAATGGAACTGTTGAGATTATCTCTTTAATTTCTTTATCTTTGCATCCACTAACACTTTCAGAGAGGAATATATCATTCATATATCTGTAGCTGATTTTCCCACAGGGGAGAAATAAACAAAAACATTTTTTATCTTAAAGGACTATTATACATATAAATTTGACTAAAATCAAAATCTCATTAAAATTTCATACTATAACAAAAATAAAGCAGAGAAAGAGTAGAGAGAAGGTAAAGTAAGAGATTTAGTAAGACAATCTTAAATATTAAGAGGTTATGGTAAATGAAAGAAATCAGTGGAGAAAACAAAGATAAATTTGGCTTTTTTGTGTGTGTGATAGTTATTATGTCAGTTGTATAGAATAGTAAAAGTATATTTCTCACTCATTTAGAAAGCAGTGAGTTAGCAATGTAAGATGCTTCCATTTTATTGTACTATTTTCAATTGAGTTCCTAAGAGACTTTGTAAGTGAGAAATGAGAAAAAATGTTGCACACTGGCAACTGAAAAGCTATAGGTAGAGGTAGCATGTGTCACCTCTCTTCAAAGCCCATTGATGAAACGAGTCCAATGGCTATTCCTAACTGCAATGAGTCTTGGAAATGGAATCTTGCATATGCCACAAAAGTAGTTATTGGTTAAAATATGAATATATGATGCCCCACTAAATTTGAATTTTACAAAAACATTTTCAGTATGAAAATGGGACTCACTTATAAAAAATTCAAACTGAATAGGTTGCTAATTTTGGCAATCTTATCCAGAAGTATAGAGAACTAAATATTGAAAAATGTCAGTCATATCTACTGTTGTTCAGTGTTTTCACAATGAGCTCTCTGTTTAACGATCCCCATACACTGAACTTACTTACTTTAAATTCCTAGATATTAGAACAGATCTTTCTTTCTGCCCACCAGGTATACCAATCTTCAGAACTAGGCACTAAAAATGTCAACGTATTTGATCTATACTCCCTCACTATACAATGGTGGAACAGAGATACACTAAAAAAGAAAATTACAGAGGTGGGTGTCTGGCACAGTGATTAAAATGCCACTTTGGATTCCTGCATCCCATTTTGAAGTGCCTGGTTTGAACCCTAACTTCTCCACTTCTGATCAAGCTTCCTGCTAATGTATACCTTTGGAGGTAGCAGGTGATATTATTTCCTAGATAAACATTTTAATCCTTCTATCTCCAATTTGGTACTTGTTTTTCAACCTTTTTCTATTCTCCTCTCCTACACTTACCAGTTTCTGCTAATTACCATTCTATATTCAGATTGGCTATTTCAGCTTCCACATATGAGAACATGTAATATTTGTTTTTCTGAGTTTGACTTTACTTTTCATAGTGTCCTCTACTTCCATCCACCTTGATGCAAAAGATAAAATATTATTCTTTTTTATAGCTGAATAATATTCCACTGTATATATACCATGTTTTCTTGATTCATTCATTCCCTGATGGGTATCCAGGTCAGTTCTATATCGTAACTGCTATGAAGGGTGCTGCAACAAACAGGGGATTACAGATACAACTTTAGTGTGCCGTTTTCATTTGCTTTGGAGATATACCCAGAAGTGGGAGAGCTGGAGCATTTGGCAGACCTAGTTTTAGTTTTTGGAGGCCCTCCACACTGTTTCCCACAATGGCAATGCGAATTTGCATTCCAACCAGCAAGATATGAGTTCCCTTTTCTCCACATTCTTACCAGCATTTTCTTTCCTTTTTGTCAAAAATGTATTTATTTATTTGAAAGGCAGAATTACAGAGAGGTAGGGGCAGAGGCAGGGAGAAAGAGGTCTTCCATCTGCTAGTTCACTCCCCATATGGCTGCAACTGCTGGAGTTGGGCCATTCTGAAGCCAGGAGACAGGAGCTTCCTCCAGACTTCCCACACAGGCACTGGGGCCCAAGGACCTGGGCCATTCTCTACTGCTTTCTCAGGCCATGGCAGAGAACTGGATCAGAAGTAGAGCAGCCAGGACCCAAACTGTTGCCCATTAGTGATGCCGGGTCTGCAGGCAGCGGCTCTACCCGCTACACCACAGCATAGGCCCCTACCAGGATTTTCTTTCTGCTCATTTGATAGTAACCACTCTAACTGGGCTGCAATGATATCTCACTCTGGTTTTAGTTTGCAAATGTTTATGTGAACCATGCTCTTCTCTCAAAAAAGGTGTAAAAACAACCATAGTGGGTAGCAAAGTAACACCCAAATTAAACTCAGAATAATCCAGTGTAATAAGAAGGAACATTCAAAGCATTCCTTGGCTATATTTAGAGAGCCACAAATAGACAAACACAATAAAAATTGGCCTTTTCCCTATGAGTTTCTCCACAGCTACTCACTCTGCAGGTATAGGGCATGCTTTCCAATTTGTTATAGATGAAAGGTTTTTGTTTGTTTTTGCCTATTTCCTTAAATATTAAATTAAAGAAGAAATAGCTTTGGAAATAAAACTATTTTATAATAATTTGAAAGTGATATGGTACCATATTTAGACATAACCTAAGAATATTTGTAAGATCAAATATATGGAAGTACAATAATGATAGAGGACTGAAGTTCCTGCCTCTGAAACATTTATATTTCATCACTATGAACTGGAAAATTTATCAATATTTTAAAAAACGTTAGAGGCAGAAAAACTAAAAGTTGCTATAGACAGTGGCATTTTTCAATAAAAACTTTCCTAAAACACAAGGGAAACATAACATTCACTTTTTAAAGCAGGTAGCAATAACATAAGTTTTTTGCAATTAACTAATCGTGTAGAAAATTAACCTGCCCACCTGAGGCGAATATGACTTTTAGATTTGACTCATTAAGATCATCATGTTTTTTTATATGGAAATTATACTACAGAGTTTAAATGCAGTTCTTGTGGGAAGAACAAGTTTTACTGAATATTTTACTAATAACTATTATGCTCCTATCAAATACACTTCCTTGGTAATTTAATTGTTCTTTTTGCAATGTTTCTTCTCTGTGGTATATGGAATGACATTACTGCAGATGTCAGTGGAAAAGGCTTATACAGGAGTATGAGTAAGTCAGTAAAAGTGAAAGAAAGTGTTTAAAGAAATTCACATGAATATTAATAGGGGGATCTGGATTGCTTTTTTACATCTTAAAAGTGCTTCAAGGAAAACACAGAAGAGTTTACAATTGACTAAAGTACTTACAGGGTTATCTTTATAGTTGCTTCCAAATTATGTACATTGTATGACTCCTATTCTAGAAAAAGTCTGAAAAATACAGATTATATCAGTTTCTGAAGTGGGATGTTCTCCCCCAAAATGAGTCACTAGGAAATTAAAATGTTAATTAGTATTAGCAGGACTTGGAAATTTTACCTAGCTAGCACTAAAACCTAATCTAAGAAATGATATGATTCTCGGCTTTAACCAGAAAGTCCCATGTTTTCCCATAAGACACATTCCTGAATTAATATATACTCAGAGAAATACATTAGCTTTCAGCATTAGAATTGCTGAAATTTCAGTGGACAATAAGTGACTAAAGTCTCCATTTGGGACATCTGCATCTCATGTTAGAGGAGCTGGTTCAAATTCTCACTACCCTGCTTCAGACACAGTTCTTTTCTTTTTTTTTTTAACTTTTATTTAATGAATATAAATTTCCAAAGTACGATTTATGGATTACAATGGCTTCCCCCACATACCGTCCCTCCCACCCACAACCCTCCCCTTTCCCACTCCCTCTCCCCTTCCATTCACATCAAGATTCATTTTCGATTATCTTAATATACAGAAGATCAGCTTAGTATACGACACAGTTCTTTTCTTGCTAATGCACAACTTGGTGGGCAGCAGATGATGATCCAAGCCATTGTTCCTGCTACCCATATGGGAAACCAAGACTGAGTTCTGAGCTAAAGTTTGGACTTAGCCTGGCCCTTGCTGCTGTGGGATTTGGGGGAGCGTTGCAGAAACAGGAGATTTTTTTTTTTTTTTTTGACAGGCAGAGTGGATAGTGAGAGAGAGAGACAGAGAGAAAGGTCTTCTTTTTCCATTGGTTCACCCCACAATGGCCGCTGCAGCCAGCATGCTGCGGCCCGCGCACAGTGCAGATCTGAAGCCAGGAGCCAGGTGCTTCTCCTGGTCTCCCATGTGAGTGCAGGGCCTAAGCACTTGGGCCATCCTCCACTGCACTCCCAGGCCACAGCAGAGAGCTGGACACGAAGAGGAGCGACCAGGACAGAATCCGGACTAGAACCAGGTGTGACGGCCTGCAGGCGGAGGATTAGCCTAGTGAGTTTCCGCACCAGCCATGGAGATCTTTCTTCATCTACCTCTCTTCTTTTCAAATAAAAGTTAAAACAAAGAACTTATGAAATCCTTTAAAATTACCATAGTTCACAAAATAGTCATATATTGATAAAATCAGACTTCTTAGTATTGCAACTGGAGTTTAAAGAGATTGATTCTGACATAAGACTATGAAAAGTAGATTCTTATTTTCTTAATTTTTTTCAAGTTATGTGTAATTGTAAAGATTCATTGTGTATTGTTTTCAGTACCTGAGTCTATCTCTGAGTTTCCTATTCCATTACATGAGTCTCTTTGGTTTATTAAGCAAATTACATAACATTGTATCAATTATGGTAAATTCTACCATCTGAATAAAGCTAATTTCCCTTCACTCTTCTCTTTCAGAATCAGTTGTTAAATTTTACTTGTGTATTTTGATCATTTAAAAATAGCTTTTGATATTTGAGGTAAATATAGATCATATATAGATTAATATAGTAAACTAATTAATGGCTATGAATTGAACTTTTCACCAAAAAATTTTTATTTTCAGTTCTTCAAAGATCTGTTAACAATATGTCATAAATGTTTCAAGTCAATTTTAAATAAAATGAGCATGAATGTTAGGGCTGCCATTGTAATGCAGCCAAGGTTTGTGACACTGGAAACCCATATCAGAGTGTCAACTTGAATCCCCACTACTCAGCTTCCAATCCAGCTTCCAGTTGAAGTTCCTGGGAAGGCAATGAAAGATATCCTATGTACTTGGGCCCTTGCCACCCATGTGGGAGACTAGGATGCAGTTCCCAAAGACATCTCTCTCTCTCTCTCTCTCCCCCTCTCGCCACACACACACATACACACACACACACACCCCTCTCTGTCTGTTGTTCTTTCAAGTAAAATACATCTTAAGGGGCCAGCACCATGATGTAGCAGGTAAAGATGCCGCCTGTTTGAGTCCCGGCTGCTCCACTTCTGAGCCAGCTCTCTGCTATGGCCTGAGAAAGCATTGGAGGATGGCCCAAGTCCTCAGGCCCCTGCACTCACGTGGGAGGCCCAGAAGAAGCTCCTGGTTCCTGGCTTCGGATCCGCTCAGCTCCAGCCGGCCATTACAGCCATTTGGGGAGTGAACCACCAGATGGAAGACTTCTTTAAGTCTGTTTCTTCCTCTCTCCATCTGTAAATTGGTCTCTCAAATAAATAAATAAAATCTTTTTAAAAAATTCTTAAAATAATGAACATTAATGTTTTAAGTTCATTTGAATGTTCATTTTTATGTGTTTTAATATTGTTGTGAAGTAACACCCTGAGAGTAGGGGCTCCATTCTGGAGCACCTGAGACTCCATCTTGAGAAAGCACCCTCTCTCCCCACCATGAGCCTCTGGTCTGAAACTATGATCTAAACATTCAGACAACAGCAATCCACCATATCACACTTGGCGACCTACATTACACTTGGCAAAGCTACCTTAAACTTTAGCATTATTGCTCAAGCTTGAAAACAGGCTGCACCTGGGTTAATGATATTATTCTAATTTGTCTATGTCCTATTTATGATTTAGCCCAATACCTGGATTAATGTCAACTTTATACCTGAAATTGTTAAGATTGTAATTGGTATTGTTAAGATTACAGTTGATGTTAGTTTTGCATAGGCTTTAGGTTAGCTTGGCCCCAGTAACCATGTTTTCCTCCTCCCACTTTTGTGATTTTTGCCTTATCAACCCTGTTGCTTTTGGCTTTGGGGTCAAGAGTTCTTTGGGGCATAAGCCCACTCTCAGCTACTGGCAATAACGGACTCCAAAATTTATCAGCATGTGGTACTCCTCTGTCAGCACTCGCTCAGGCACAACGGTTGCTCTTTTAAAGACAATCTTATCTTTATATTTTTAAATAGAAAAGCAATTTATTTTTATGTATGATTCTTTCAAGCCTCATGAGTAAATTAGTATCGTTTTAGTAAAATTTCTAACATTTTCTTAGATTTTTTAATTATACAACACTACTGTCTGCATGTACTATCTGTATGCAATAAAACATTTACTACTACCTATTACATTTTATGTGCTTTATTAGCTACCTATTGCTGCTGCAACAAATTAACATTAATGTATTGGATTAAATAAGCTAAAGAAATTCACTGTCTTACAATTTAGGGTAGCTTTTGATATTCTGTCTATGCATTAGTCAGCATAATCTCATCATTTTAAAATAACAGACTTTTTACTGTAGTTTCACAAAATTCAGAGTACACAGAGATTTTCCCATATACCACTTCGACCCCAAAGGTACACTGTCAGAGTGGTGCATATGCTACAGTTGATGAGCCTACATTATCACTCCATGTACACCGTTGACATTAGTTTTTCACTCTTGGTGGTATATATTGCTGGGTTTAGGCAAATCTATAATGACCTATATCCACTGTTAATGTGCCATACACAGTGTTTTCACTTCCCCAAAAGTCATCAGTGCTTATCCATATTCCCCTATTCCCCCAAATTCTTGACAACTCTTGTTCCTTTTACTGTCTCCATATCTTTGCCTTTTCCAGAATATCATATATTTGAAAGTATACTGTGGGGAGCAATCCGGACTGGACTGAGTTACTGGAATTAAGACTTATTCTATGCATCTGCTCTCCCACAATATGGCGCTGGGAGAGGAGTAAACAGCTTCCGCACAGCTGCCTCCAGTTCAACCAATAAACTGTAGGACTTGCTCCTGATTGGAGAGCAGCGTACTCGGCGTGTGGGCAGCCGAGTTGGGATTGGCAGAGGAGGACTATAAAGGAGGAGAGAGACGGCATGCACCAGGGAACATCTAAGGGGAACATGTAGCTGAAGGAACACCTGTGCAGCCCCCGAGAAAGCCGGCTGGCGGTGTGCCGCTCCCCTGCGGAAGTGGGGAATGTGGCCAGGGGGAACTGCCCTTCCACGGAGGTGGAAGGGACAGTAGCCAACCCGGGAAGAACCAGCAGCAAACCCGGGGAGGGCCGAGCAGACGAAAGAACAGCGCAGGGTCCTGTGTCGTTCCTCCACGAAAAGGGGGAGCGACAGTATACAATATATATACCCTTTATTGATTGTTTACTTTAAGTTAATAAATATTTAAGTTCCCTCCATGTCTACACAGGGATTGGGAAGTCATTTCCTTTGGGTGTTAAACAACCTTGAATTATCTGGAGGTACCACAGTGAATTTATCCATTTGCCCACAGAAAGACATCTCAGTAGCATCCAAGATTTAGCAATTAAAATTAAACTGATCACAAACATACATTGTAGGTTTTCGTACATGCAATTTGTCATGTCCTTTGAGTAAATACCAAAGTACATATCTTTTAGGTCATACAGTAAGAGGATGCTTATTTTGTAAGGAACTCCCATTGTCTGTCAGAGTGGTTGTACCATTTTGCCCTCTCACTAGCAAAGAATGAAAAGTCCCTGTTGCTTCATATCTTTGCCAGCATTTGATACTGCCATTATCCTGGATTTTAGTCACTGTAATAAGTATACAGTAGCATTTTGTTGCATTTTTTATAGCATATGATTTGGAATCTTAAGAAAAAAAAAGTTTGTCAGGCAGGTGTGTGGCACAGAAGGTTAAACCACTGCCTGTGACTCTGGCATTTGTTATGAGCAAGCACTGGTTTGAGTCTGGGTTGCTCCACTTTCTGATATAGCTCCCTGCTATTGCCTCTGGCAAAGCAGCAGAAGACGGTTCAGGTGCTTGGGCATCTGCCATCCATCTGGGAGAGGTGGATGGAGTTCCAGGCTCTTGGATTCAGCCTGGCATAGCCCTGGCCATTGTGGCCATATGGGGAGAGAACAAGCTGATGAAACACTTTCTTCCTCTCTCTTGCTCTTTCTCTTTGTCTGTCCCTCTCTCTCTGTAACTCTGCCTTTCAAATAAATAAATCTTTTAAAAAACCACTTATTTATTTTTATATGTTTAAAATGCATAGAGATGGGAGGGAGAGACACAGAAAAGAGACAGAGTGGGAGTGAGGGTAGACTCCATCTGCTGGTTCACTGATTCAGTCCCCCACACCTACAAAAGCTAGAGCTGGGCCAGGCTGACACCAGGGACCAGGAACTCTGTCCAGGTTTCCCATGTGAGTAGCAAGAATCTAAATATGTGAGTCACCATCTACTGCCTCCCAGGTGCACATTAGGAAGAAGCTGCACTAAAAGTGGAGTCAGCACTCTAACCCAGGCATTCTGATTTGGGATGCAGGTGTCCCAGGCGGTAGTGCAACACCCTATACTGCAATGAGAATTCCTTTTAATATTTTTATCTTTCATTGCTTATTTTTTGAATGCAATCTCTGTTAAGATCTATGGCCTATTTTTAATTTGGTTGCTTCATTTTATGGTTAAGTTTTAAGAGTTATTAGTGTATTTTGGATAATAGTCATGTATCAAATATATTTTTCCAATGTTTTCTCCCAATTTGTGAGTTGTCTTTGAATTCTTTTGACTACCTTTCACAGAGCAGATTTTTAATATTAACAAAGTGTAGTTTTTCTGTTCTTTATTTCATGGATTGTATCTTTGGTGTTAAATTTAAAATATCATTCTCAAACATAAGATAATCTAAATTTTCTCATGTGTTGCTCAGGAACTTGTTTTGTGTTTTACTTTTAGATTTTTGATTCATTTTGAATTAAATATGTGGAAGGAGTATGGTCTGTGTCTAAATACACTTTTTTACATGTGGTCAACCAGGTGTTGGGCTGTTTTTGTTTTGTTTTGTTTTGTTTTTTCTCCCACGGTATTGTTGTTCCTCCTGTGTCAAAAACCAGTTGGCCATATCATGTGGATCTCTTTCTGGTACATTTTTCTGTTATACTGATTTACTTGTTTATTCCTCCACCAATATCACACTGTCTTGATTACTGTAGCTTCATAATAAGTCTTTTTTTTTAAGGTTTATTTTATTTATTTGAAAGACAGTGTTACAGAGAAAGGTAGAGACAGAGAGGTCTTCCATCTGCTGGTTCACTCCCCAGAAGGCCGCAATGGCTGGAGCTGTGCCAATCAGAAGCAAGGAGCCAGGAATTTCTTCCGGGTCTCACACGTGGATGCAGGGGCCCAAGCACTTGGGCCATCTTCTAATGCCTTCCCAGGCCAAGGCAGAGAGCTGGGTTGGAAGAGGAGCAGCCAGGACTAGAACCGGTTCCCATATGGGATTCCAGCACTTCAGGCCAGGGCTTTAACCCGCTGCACCACAGCACCGACCCCCATAATAAGTCTTGAAGTTTGGTAGTGCCAGTTCTCCTATTCACTCAGCTTCAAAATTATGATGACTATTTCGACTTATTTGCCTCTCTATGAAAATTAGAACCAAAATATCCTTGACCAGAACATTATCAAGAAGCACTTCACCTGGTTTTGTGTTTTTTTATTTTTTTTTCCCTAGTAGTTTCATAGTATTGAGTCTTCCTTTTAAGTTTTTAGTCCATTTTCAATTGGGTTTGTGACTGGAAGGGTAGAGTCTATTTTCAAATTTTGCATGAACATACCCAGTTTTACAGTACCATTTATTGAAATGACTCATTTGCCAGTGTGTTTTGGAGTCTATGTTGAAAATTAGTTAGTTGTAAAAGTGTGTATTTCCTTCTGGGTTATCTATTCCATAAACTCAGTCTATATGTCTATTTTGCCAGTGCCATTTGGTTTTGACTATTATTGCTTTGCAGTAAAGTTTAAGTCAATTATTGCAATGCCTCCAGCTTTTTCCTTTTTGTTTATCATTGCTTTGGTTATTTGGTGTCTTTGGTGGTTCCATTTGAATTTTAAGATTCTTTTCCCACTTCTGCAAAGAATAACATTGGTATTTATTTAGTTTAGTTTTAGTTCTAGGCCTATTTGCTCCACTAAATAAAGAGCTCAACAAATAAAAAAGCTAAAGGACCATGGTCCAGAAGGAAAATAAGCAGGACTATAAAGGATAATCAAATGAAAACATGTTCAACTTCACTCAAATAAAGCAAATTGGTGCACATAATGGATGCAGCTTTGTAGGCAGTGGCTTTACCCACTATGTCACAGCTCTGGTCCCTAATGGATTTCTAATATACATACTTAATATAGGATTATCTCAAAAATACAATTTTAAAAGTTATTGATGTTTTCACAAGTATTCTATTATTTGTTTACTTTTAGAAGAACATAATTATTAAAATTTTACTTCATTACAAGAAAACTTGATAAAGCCAAAGTTCTTCCCACATACAAGTTTTTTGAATATTTTTGATTTGTAATTGGTGGAAAGCACTTAAAATTTATTGAATTTAAAATTAAAAATGATTATCTGCATTACTATTTCATAAATAAAACACACAGGGATATGGAAAGATAAATAAATTCAATATTAAGGATAGAAGTTGTGGGGTTTCCCACATGGGTGGCAGTGGCACAAGCACTCAGGCCATCTTGCATTACTTTCCCAGGCATATTTGTGGGGAGATGGAGCAGCTGAGAGTCGAATCTGTGTTCATATGGGATGTCAGCATTGCAGGCCAGCCTTAATATGCTGCACCAAATGCTGGCTCCCAGGTATGAATTTTTTTAATGTGTTCACATTTAAAAGTATAGAAAGGATTGTAAGAGAAGTTAAAGTGTCAATAACTTCTCTCCTGCCCTAAGTTTCTCACTTCATAATTACTTTTTAATCCAATATATTGATCTGCTTCCATGCTATTCCTTTAAATTTGGCAACTAAGGTTGCTGAAGGCCTCATATGTGCTAAAAGAAAAATGCACACCTGACAAAAAGAGCAAACAGATATTAATTTTATTAAGTTACTATTGCTTGCAATGGGGGAAAAAGATAAAACCAAGCTTATGTGTTCAGCTCAACTCAAACAAAGGGCAGAGAAAGGTTTTGTTTGTTTATTTGACTGAGCTGGGATGGGGAGATTGTAGGTCACCTGTTTACTAATTGGCTTTATCCAAAGGATCACTGTCTTTATAGGAGGTAGTAACATAGCTTACAGCAAGGCACCCAGTAGCTTCATCTTCCTGGATAGTTACATTTCAAAAGGATGGCTTCCAGACCCTTGAGAAAGGTAGTCTTGAATTGTAAAACTGCCAAGAGGATTTTTTTGAAAAATATTTATATTATAAAAGGGAAGACAGAAAGTTACACATACATGTTCTTTAATGTAAATGAGCTAAGAAACTGGAGATCAGTGCATGGAGTCCTGAAGAAGCCTGTCTAACCTTCAGTCAAGCCAAGGTGACCTTAGGATCTGCCCTAGCAGCCCTGATTTTTTTTTAACTTTTATTTAATGAATATAAATTTCCAAAGTACGATTTATGGATTACAATGGCTTCCCCCACATACCGTCCCTCCCACCCACTACCCTCCCCTTTCCCACTCCCTCTCCCCTTTCATTCACATCAAGATTCATTTTCAAGTATCTTAATATACAGAAGATCAGCTTAGTATACATTAAGTAAGGATTTCAACAGTTTGCTCACACAAAAACAAAAAGTGAAAAATAATGGATGATTTTTTTTAAATGATGATGAAATCAGATCAGACCTATTGTCATGTTTAATCCCAGTGAGAGTCAAGTTGGGAGTTGACAATTTTTTTTTTTTTTTTTACAGAGGATCAGTTTAGTATACATTAGGTAAAGATTTCAACAGTTTGCACCCCCATAAAAAAACAAAGTGAAATATATTGTTTGAGTACTCGTTATAGCATTAAATCTCAATACACAGCACATTAAGGACAGAGATCCTACATGAGGAGGAAGTGCACAGTGACTCCTGTTGTTGACTTTACCAATTGACACTCCTGTCTATGGCATCAGTAGTCTCCCTATGCTCCGGTCATGAGTTTCCAAGGCTATGGAAGCCCTCTGAGTTCTCCGATTCTTATCTTGTTTAGACAAGCTCATAGTCAAAGTGGAGGTTCTCTCCTCCCTTCAGAGAAAGGTACCTCCTTCTTTGAAGACCTGTTCTTTCCACTGGGATCTCACTCGCAGAGATCTTTTGCCAGAGTGTCTTGGTTTTCCATGCCTGAAATACTCTCATGGGCTTTTCAGCCAGATCCGAATGCCTTTAAGGCTGATTCTGAGGCCAGAGTGCTATTTAGGACATCTGCCATTCTATGAGTCTGCTGAGTATCTCACTTCCCATGTTGGATCACTCTCCCCTTTATTTATTCCATCGGTTAGTGTTAGCAGGTACTAGACTTGTTTATGTGCTCCCTTTGACTCTTAGTCCTTTCATTATGATCAATTGTGAACTGAAATTGATCACTTGGAATAGTGAGATGGCATTGGTACATGCCACCTTGATGGGATTGAATTGGAATCCCCTGGTATGTTTTTAAAGCCCTGATTTTTTTAAATCCAATCTTAATCTGAAATTTTCATCCTTTCTTTCAAGAGTTCTTTTATGTGTCAACCCTATGTTAGGCACTAATGATTCTAAAAGATCAGACTATTGCTCAAAGGATCACTCTGACTTTGCTGATATTTTTGCCTAAAATTAAGGGGATATTTCATTCTTAATAAATTCTAAATTAATTAATAGGGTATTTTTATAAGGTAATTTGTAACTTATAGAAAAAAAAACCATTACTCAGATGGTGTGTAATGGTGTTATTGCCTGAAACAAAGTCCCTTTATATTCTACTGAAAATAACAAGAAATGACAATCAGCTATCACCATGATTGTTTTCCACCACCCAGTAACTGAAGTTTCTCAACCTCAAAGTTTCAAACAGAATCAGAGATCTCTACCTACCTTCCCTGTTTTGCGAACAAACAGGCTACAACAAATTAATATACCATTATTCTCCATCAAAAATGTCTGATGCCAAGTTTCCTGTTTTGTATTCAAGATGAACAATAAAGTCACAAAGTAATTGTAACTTTCCCTGTTTTCTTTTTATGGATACCATAGTTTGAGCATTCTCTATTTTCTAAAAATACATTTACACTTTTTCAAATGAGTAGAAATTCTTACATATTTCAGAATTTTAAACAATTAAAGAGTATCTGTTACTATTCCCTTTTTTTGTTTGTAATTTATATAAATTTTTTCATGGACTAGCCCACAATTTTCATACAGTCAGAGAGAAACAGATAGACAGGGCCCCTATCTGCTGGCTCACTGACCAATGAGTGTTGTAATGACCAGGAGGGGAGCTAGGAACCCAGACTGGGTGTCTTATGTGGTTGGAAGGGACTCAACTACTTGACCCATCATCAGCTGCTTCCCAAGATGTACTTCTGCAGGAAACAGGAATCAGAATAGAGCCAGGACCCTAACTCCAGGCCCTCTAGATATAGGAGATGGATATCCCAACTGAAATCTTAACCACTAGGCCAAATGTCCACCCCTAGCACACAATTTTCTATTCCATGTTCCCAGGAAGGAAACAATATCAAATATCTTGTTAAGACATGGTTATCAAAAAATCCCCAATCCAATTTCCCTATACTTCCTTGATTTTTCTTAGTTCCTGATTGTCCATTAAATATAGCTCCAAGGTTCTATGTTACCTTTGATCTTATTCTCTCCTTGAGTAATAAGATGAGCAATCAGTGTTTAGTTTTCTGCTCAGATGTTACTCTCTAGATGTGTTAATGACTCTGTCTTGTGTCTTGCCCAAAACTATGAACTAAAGTCTATACTTCATTTTCAATTGTCTAGAGCACATCATTGTCTATTTCACAAACTTGTTTGCAAACTAAGGTAGTCATGTTTCCTTCAAACCTGCTTCTTTTACATTCACAATGTTGTTTGGTGATCCCTAATGTTTGTGGGGCCCTATCCCTCATGTTCAAATTCTATGCATCTACTCCCAAAGAGCTAAAATTTGTCTATTTCTCAGAACAAAGACACACATAGTAGTCTGATTTGTCCTTATAGAGAAGTTACTAAGAGGTCTACTTAGGCCCTGGCTGTAGCTTTAAAATTGTTTGGGCCAGGAATTCTCTGGTTCCAGGTACTCAGAGCATGGTTTAGAATGGTTAAGTGTGAAGTTGGCATGGATATGTCTTTTTTCTCTGCAGACTAAATCCTGTGGGGAAGTCAGAGCAGGACTCTTTAGAGCTTGAGACTAGGGGCCCACTATGCAGCTTAATGCAATGCTGGCATTGCATAAGGGTGCCAAATAGAGTCTCAGCTGCTCCAATTCCAATCTAGTTCCCTGCTGCTGCACCTGGGAAAGTAGAAGATGGCCCAATTGCCTGGGCCCCTGCACCCATGTGGGAGGCCTGGATAGAGTCCTAGGCTCCTGGCCTCATCTTGGTCTAGTCCTGGGCATTACAGCCATTTGGGGAGTGAAGGAGCAGATGGATGACCTCTCTCTCCCTCCCTTTCCCTCTTTCTCTCTCTGTAACTCTGCCTCTCAAATTAAAAAAAAAAAAAAAAAGCTTCAGGTTAGGTCAAGCAATTCTGTTGCCTGGGTCTAACATGGTACCTCCTTAAGCCATCCTCAGCAACTTCAATACTGGGTCCTATTAATCTATCTCAAAAACTAATGCTCAGATATATTGCTTATTCTCCATATTCCCCATACAGTCTCATTTTAGAATCATTCCAATCTCCCATTCAAAATATTCCCACATCCTTCTCATTGGTCTCCTCATAGCCACCCTTCATACTGTCAAGACAGTGACCTTCCTGAATGTAAACTTGGTTATGGGGGCCAGCATAGTGCTGTAGCCGGTTAGGCCAGTGCCTGTAACAGCAGCATCTTATATGGGTGCCAGTTCCAAGTTCCGGCTGCTCCACTTCTGATCCAGTTCCCTGCTGGCATGCCTGGAAAGAGGCAGAAGATGGCCCAATTGCATGGGCCCTGTACCCACGTGGGAAACATGGATGGAGTTCCAGGCTCTTGGCTTTGGGCTGACCCAGTCCCAGCTATTGAAGCCATTTGGAAGTGAACCACTGTATGGAAGACTTTCTCACTCTTTCTCTCTCTCTCTCTCTTTCTTCCTCTGTCTGTAACTCTGCCTTTCAGATAAATAATTTTTTTCATGCACACAAAAAAAGAACAGAAGTTGTCACTTTAAAAGTTAACTTTTTTTTAATATTTATTTATTTGAAAGAGTTACACAGAGAGAGAAAGAGAGGCAGCAAGAGAGGTCTTCTATCCACTGGTTCACTCCCAATTGGCCACAATGGCTAGAGCTGTGTCGATCTGAAGCCAGGATCCAGGAACTTCTTCTGGGTCTCCCATGCAGATGCAGGGACCCAAGGAACTGGGACATCTTCTACTGCTTTCCCAGGCCATAGCAGAGATGGATTGGAAGTGAAGCAGCCGGGACTTGAACTGGTGCCCTTATGGGATGCTGGCACTGCAGGCGGCAGCTTTACATGCAACACCACAGTGCCAGCCCCAGAAAGTAACCTTTAAAATGAGAAGTGGATGTTGGATGATCATAATTTTAGGATAATACATATGAAGTAAATATTCTCTGGATGATCACTGTCCCATGTTTCTAGCTGAGGCGATATATCCAGATGTGGAAAACAGATTCAAAACTTAAAGGATTTCTTTATGAAAAAGGAAAAGCACAATTTTTATATCAGGAAACTACATTTATTTATTTTTCAAATATAATATTTCTTAACACCAGCATAATTATTTATTGTTGAAATTCATCACAATGGAAACTAATACTTTAAATCAATTTAATTAGTTTTGGCTGGGGCCGTGGCTCACTTGGCTAATCCTCCGCCTGCGGCACCGGCACCCCGGTTCTAGTCCCAATGCCCATATGAGATGCCAGTGCCACAGGCGGAGGATTAACCTAGAGCGCCACAGCACAGGCCTCAGGAGCAGATTTTTTGACTAGAAATTGAGATGATAACATTTACTTGGGAGTTCTGGGGTTCAATTCTAGCTCTGGGATACTATTTCTACTCTGGCTAATCTAGACCCTGAGAGCCAGTGTTAATGGCTGAACTAATTGAATTTCTACCACCATGTGGGAGACATGATTGCAATGGCAGTACAAGGCTTCAGCCTGGCCCAGACCAGGTCATTGTGGGCACTGGGGAGTGAATAGAATAAATTCTCTCTCTCTGACTCTCAAGTGGTGGATAGAAAATGATAGTAAAAAAGGTTAAAAACAACAAATAATGAAAACTTGATATCTACATAGCTTTTGACCTAGTAATCCCATCTGTAAGATTTTTTCCCTAAAGAATTGAATAAAAATATCCTCAAAGATGTACATAGAAAGTTCATTGTAGAACACATGGACATGTACATATATCAGAGAAAACAAATATCTAAAATCTAGTATTACTAGTTATATTATGATACAAATAAACAAATACTGAACAGATAAATAAGTGGGGTGTGCATTTGGCATGGCCTGTGATACCACTTGGGATGCCTGGATCCTGTATTGGAATTGTTTGAGTTTCAGATCCTCTCTCAATTCCAGCTTTCTGCTAATGTGCACCCTGGGAGGCAGCACTTAATGCCTTAAGTGTTTGGGTTCCTGCCATCCAAATGGGAGACTTAGACTGGGTTTCTGGCTCCCAGCTTTACCATGGTCCAGCCCCAGCTTTGAGGTTAATGAGGAATGAACCAGCCAGTGCATATCTGTTTCTTTGTTTGTGTCTATATATATTCTCTATCTTTCAAATAAATTCAACTTAAAACAACACATAAGTAAATAAAATTATAATAAGATATCTTACTGGTAACATTTGTATCCAATATAGAAATTATTGATGTGGCCCGGGAAGGCAGTGGAGGATGGCCCAAGTGCTTGGGCCCTGCACCCCATGGGAGATCAGGAGAAGCACCTGGCTCCTGCCTTCAGATCAGTGCGGTGCGCCAGCCACAGCGTGCCAGCCATGGCGGCCATTGGAGGGTGAACCAATGGCAAAAGGAAGACCTTTCTCTCTGTCTCTCTCTCTCTCACTGTCCACTCTGCCTGTCAAAAAAAAAAAAAAAAAGAAATTATTGAATTCTGTCTTCTAATACATTGATTTTCTGCTTTGTATTTTATTTTCTCTGTTCATGCCATCTCCTTCCTTAAAATTAATCAAAGATGATCTGAGTCATTATTGAATGTAGGTGTCTGTGTCTTGAATCATTTTCAACTTTAATTTGTTTTTTATGTTAATGTTTATATATACAAAATAACCAAAACATTAATTCTGTTCAGTACTAGTTAGAGCCATACATTAAATAAATTTCTATCAACTTTGTAGGGGAAGTTCCTGTTAACTCTCCTGCATCATTCTCAGCCCATACAAACCGGTCAGAGAACAACAGTTGGCAGGTGGGTTCTGGCTCACCATGTAATAATGGCTCCTTATGATTCGGTCATCCCTTCAGCCTTCCCATGGTGCTAATGTTGGAATATCTCCTTACCTGTGCCTATGCTGCTTCCCCTCCCCTTCCAGTTAATCTCCCAGGCTTGAAAACAGCTATAGACTGATTATACACTAGGAAAGGTATGGAATTGTCAAATATTTAATTCACTTAGTTCTGGCTTTATTTTTTGAGTCCTTATTACAAGGATTGTCTTTAGATACTGAGATTTTCTAATTTATTGGTCGTTTTAAAGTTTCACATTCTAACTGAAAGTGGAAAACCATGAAATTGACTCTTAATTATTCTTTTGGTGAAATGTAATTTTGAAGTAGAATAAGAAAGGACATTCCTTTTGAGTTATAAAGAATATAGAAAAAATTCACCGCCATCTGTTTAATGATACTAGCCATGATCATTTCACTCCCTCATGTATATCAAGTGCAATTAAATAAAGTTATGCTGGCTAATGCACAGATGATCTGTGTTTAGATGAGTGATTTCAAATTCAATAATGTGCAAAATCAACTTTGCTCATAATGAGAATATAAAATATCCATTAAATTTACACCACATAGCAAGTGCCTAAGTGACTAGATCAAAATCAAGCATTGTACATAAAAATTTAAGAAATAAGACAAAAATTTTCACCTCATATGTACTGCTCACTATGATTGTAGACATTAAAAAGCAGAAATATTTTGAAGGATTTCTTTGATCTTTAATAATAATTATTTGATTAACATATATTAAGATTAGTAATTGATTTTATTTGAGAGGCAGAGAAACAAAGGAAGAAAGATAGACAGATAGACATAGCTGTCACCTGCTGGATCATTCCCTAAATGCTCACAATGGCTGGGCTTGGCTGGGCCAGGCTTAAATAAGGAACTAGGAACTCAATCTGGGTCTCTCATGTGGACAGCAGGGATTCAGTTACTTGATCTATAGCTTGTTTCTTTCCAGGTTCATTAACAGGAAGCTGGAATCTGGATGGATCCTGGTCTCAAACTCAGGAACTCTGATATGGAATCAGGGCATTCCAACTTCCTTACGTACTAGAGCAAACTTCCACTCCTTTGTTTATGTTTTTAATAGAATTTGACAATTTCAATATTAGAATTAGTTTCGCCATTTGGAATATTATTGTGGTATAACAAGCAGTAGCAATGTTCTTAAGGAAAATAAAGTTTTTGATACTCTTTTAAAGTTTTCTGTGGTCAAATTATTTTTAGGGGAAAGGTAAAGATACCAAAAGCACTTCTTGTATATTCACACATGGTAATCATTGTAAATGCTGGTTCTTATGTTTCTGAAACAGGAGTGTGTATCTTAATCCAATTTTAGTTGGTAAGTTTCATTATATGATTATGAGAACATTTTCAATGCCAAGTTTACTGTTTTACTCATTAGTTTACATGTATAAAGTAATATGTAAAATACAATTATTTCTATAAAGAGCATTTATAGTTGCTGCATTATATATTAGCATAGCTTATATTTTATTAAAATATAACATCCATTAAATTTTATTATATATTAATTATTAGCATAAATATAATCTATGGTAATATGTAACATACAATAACAAAATATACACCCACATATATATATATATATATATATATATGTAGTGCTCTGTTACCCCCAGTTGCCAAACTAAATACAGAATAAGATAAAAATATGAAAAAAGTTTAATATCTATAACAAAAGTAGTCTTGGATTAACAATTTTCTTTCATTGTGGGTGGATTTTTTTTTTTTTACTAAATTACTATAAAAAGGGCCTATTTCAAAGCTATCAACTACCAAGAAAAAAACAAACAAAAAACTTTGGTCTTTTAATGTCTATCAACTTCAATGTGAACATTATGACAAATGAACTCAACTGGGAGATGAGAGCTCTACGGAATAAGAAAAATGCCAAACTGGATTCCAGGAACATGTACTTTGGTATTTCAGCAACCTCAAGTGCAAATGGCTATTTTGATCGCCATTCCAAAATTTAGAAATGTTTTGAGAAATTTAAATTCTGAAAAAATAAAGACATGACTAATTTGGATATTATTTCATGCTTTAATGAGCAAATAAGCTGCAAATTACCTTCAGGTTATATTTTGTAACAAAGGGCTGAATCTTAGTTATGGCAGCTTAGCTTCAGTGTATCACAGACTGCGTGGGATCAGACCATGTCCCTGTAAGGCAGACACAGGCTGCAGCAATAAAGTTGCTTCTGTGTGTCTCCTCTTTTCCCCTGGTTGTGAATATAGTCTGTTCATGTGGTTGAGTGCAGTGTTTAATTTATGAGGAAATAAGTCTAATTAATATTGAGATAGTAGTTTTAAAACAAATAAATTCAATAAAAATTGATCTCTCAAACTGAGTCATGCAAGAGAATGCTAACTATAATCTCTAATTTTAATTTAATAACATAAAATGTTATTAGCAACTGAGAAAATAATACCATTACATAATTTAAGAAAATTAGTATGCAATTCACAATCTCAAAATGATAAATCTGGGAATATTAATTCATATGAAAGGACTAAGTTTATATTTTAAGTCTACATAATTAAGGAATGTGATTTTGAACATAATAACCATTATTTAAAAATTTCTAAAAATACAATGCATGCATCAACTGTTATTTTTAAAACTTTCATTGATGTACACTGATTTATTTATTGATTTATTTATTTTGACAGGCAGATTGCACAGTGAGAGAGAGAGACAGAGAGAAAGGTCTTCCTTTGCCGTCGGTTCACCCTCCAATGGCTGCCGCGGCCAGCGCGCTGCGGCCGGCGCACCGTGCTGATCAGATGGCAGTAGCCAGGTGCTTCTCCTGGTCTCCCATGTGGGTGCAGGGCCCAAGTACTTGGGCCATCCTCCACTGCACTCCCTGGCCACAGCAGAGAGCTGGCCTGGAAGAGGAGCAATCGGGACAGAATCCGATGCCCCGACTGGGACTAGAACCGGTGTGCCGGGGCCGCAAGGTGGAGGATTAGCCTAGTGAGCCGCGGCGCTGGCTTACACTGATTTATTTAGCCACTTCCTTTTGTGGCCACTTCTGTGGTTTCGTTTTTTGGTTTGTTTTCTGTTATGAATAGATGCTATGAATATTTGTGTACAGGTGTTTGTATGAAGATGGTTATTTTTATTTCTTAGGAATAAATATAGAAAGGACACCCTAATGTTAAAAATGTTAAATTTAACCAACTTACCTCCCTTCATGAATCATGGTTTCAATGTTGACCAAAAATTTCTTCATCAAACATAGTGACACATGGATTTTCTATTTTCTCTCCTCTTTTTTAAAAGGATACATTTATTCAAAAGGTAGTTTACATAGAGAGAGGGAGAGACAGAGATTTTCCATTCTGATTCACTCCACAAATGGCCACAATGGCTGTGTTAGGTATCCTGTGTCTCTTACCTTTCCAAAAAATTTGAGAATTAGGTTATGTATATAGCAGTTTTGGACATTTTGATTATAATTTTACAAGTTTTATAGAACTTTGAAAGACTTGATATATTAATAATATTGAATCTCTGAATCTATTAGTATAGAATTTCTCTCTTCAACATTTTGTAGTATTCTGCAGATAAGTAAAATATATACATGAGGGTACTTCAGAAAGTTAGTGGGGGGAAGGCAGTTTTGTTGCAGTGTTTAAGCTGCCACTTTTAATTCCCATATTGCTATCACACAGTCTGGATTTGAGTCCCAATCACACATTACAAACTAGCTTCTTGTTAATGGCTCAAGTGGTCGCATCCCAGCTACTCACGTGGGAGACCCAGATTAAGTAACTGGTTCCAGATCCTTGGCTGTTGTGGGCATTTAGAGAATGAACCAAACAATTGGGAGTCTTTTTTTTTTTTTTTCCTGTCTCTCCATGTCAAATAAATAAGAATTAAAATTTTTTTGAATCCATGGAAATTTAAATTAAAAGGTAAATTTTCTTTGGTGTACTTTTGGAGTTTTTGCATGGTACACCTTTTCCCATGAACTTAAAAAATATTTGTTTATTTGAAAGGCAGAGTTATGGAAAGAGGAAGAGACAGAGAGAGAGAAAAAGAGAGAGAGAGAGAATCTTTAGTCTCCAAGTGGCTGAGAGTGGAGGCAGTGCCTGCCTGACTGAAGCCAGGATATTGGAACTCCAGGGGCGTTTCCCATGTGAGTGGCAGGAATGCAAACACTTGAGCCATCTTACATTGTTTTGTCTGGTGCTTTAGCAGGGAGCTGGATCAGAAGTAGAGGAGCCAGAATGAACTTCAGCTCCTATGGATGCTGGCATTGGCATTGGAGGCAGTGGCTTACCATGCTGTACCATAACACTGGCCCCTCCATGAATTTTTTGAAGCTTCCTTGTATACGATCTGTTAGATTTGTTCCTAAATATTTCATTTTGGTTTTGCATTTGTATTTTATTGTATAGCATTTTTATTTATAGTGTTCATTGCTTACTTACAGGAATGAAATTGTTTTGTGTATGTTTATCTTGCACTCTATGGCCTTCCTAGACTCATTCACTAGATGTCATTTTTTAATATTCTTTAGGGTTTTTTTTTTTACATGGAAAATGTGCAATGGGATAATAAAAATACTTTTTTTAATTTAAAAACTATACGCCTGTTACCTTTTATTACTTTATTTTACTGGCTAGGATCCACAACAATATATTGAATCAGAGTGTAAAAATAAATTCACCTGCTATGTTCCTAATCTGAGGAAAAAGGCATTCTGATTTTTAGCATTAAAAATAATATTAGCTGTAGTCTGATGCCCTTTTTATCAAATTAAGGAAGCTCTGACCTATTACTTCTTGTTTTTAGGGGTTTTATCCTGAATGAATTTTGTTGAATCATATTAACAATTTAATAATTTTAATTATAATACATCAACTATAATGATCATGTGATTTTTCCCATGTGTGGTGAACTACATAGGTTTATTTTTAAATGTGAATCAACTGTGTTACTGCAATAAACCCATTTAGTAATACTATAAAAATTATATGAATTAGGCATGTTGATATATATTCTGTTAAGGATTTTGTATTTATATTTCATGTGAATATTGGGCTCTATTCTTTTTAAGTTTGTTTGCCTGGTTCCAATAACAGGGCAAAATCAGCTTTATAAAATGAGTGGAGGCCGGCGCCATGGCTCAATAGGCTAATCCTCCACCTTGCAGCACCGGCACACCGGGTTCTAGTACCGGTTGGGGCGCCAGATTCTGTCCCAGTTGCCCCTCTTCCAGGCCAGCTCTCTGCTGTGGCCCGGGAGTGCAGCAGGGGATGACCCAAGTGCTTGGGCCCTGCACCCCATGGGAGACAAGGGGAGGCAACCTGGCTCCCGGCTTTGGATCAGCGCGGTGCGCCCGCTGCAGCGTGCCGGCCGCAGCGGCCATTGGAGGGTGAACCAACGGCAAAAGGAAGACCTTTCTCTCTGTCTCTCTCTCTCACTGTCCACTCTGCCTGTCAAAAATAAAAAAATAAATAAATAAAAAAAGTGAGTGTAATGTATTTCCTCTTCATCTATTTGAATAAATATTTAATGAATTTAACTATGTATTATTAGCTATGCAAAATAATGATGTTTTCATTACACTTTCAAAATTATATTTCAGGGAAATATTCATGGATTTTCTTAAAATATAAAGTTACAACTTCTTGGACTTGTATAAAAATAATTTAAATTTAGGGGAGGAAGAGTAGAAATTTTCATGAGTTAAGAACATTTCAATTCAAGCAACAGGCATATTGTGGTTCATTGTTGCTGTCCTGCCACTATTGAATATTTTTTCTAAATGAAATAGTGTATTATTCAAAGCTCCTATACTCAATATTTGTTTATAATGTACTGCACCAGATTACATAGGGTCACTGAGTGCTACATGACATTTGTTGTGTGTTTATTTTGAATACAAACCATTTCTGAAATAATATTTCAGTTTATTCTTTTAGCTGATTTTTTTTATAAATGTATTCAATACAGTTATGAAGGAATAAGCCATATGGCATCTGTCATGTGTGTTTCATTTTTTCAAAGGCCATTCAATTTCTTCTCATCTGCTGTCACTCTCTTTGAACAAGAATGAACATGACAGATTTATGGTTTGAGGACACCGGAAAAACAACTTGTCAGTCATTCTCAATGTTCTATCTTGTGTTTCAATACACACATGATGAATATTTATGAAGATTATTTTGATATTTAGTAAATGCCTTTTGTTGATTTTTTATATTTAAAATATATATTATATTTAATTCTTAAGAAGTAGTCAAATCATCCGTATAAGAATGGACATTTTGTCTAAGTCTTATCAAGTTTCCCTTTTTCAAAACATCTTTTTGGCATAATTTTTTTTTAAATATTTACACTACCTAAAGAAATAAGAATTGAAGAAGCAATGAGTAAAGAATGGCTTGTAGTTATATTTCTGACAAAAAAAAGTACATTTTCAGAAAGACATCATTTTCTCTACAATATAAATTTATAAAATAAAGAGATTTTAAAAGGCATTTAAAGGACTAGATTCATAAATTTCAATTAACAAATGTAGAAGATAGGAGGAAAAAAGGTGACCAACATTGAAACATGATAGTAAAAATTATCACAGACAAGATAAACTGAGGATCTAAAATCAATGGCTGCACAGTAAAGAAAAAGGGTTTTGTGGGCAGCATACTTGATGAAGCAAGCACATAACATTTTCATCATTGTCAGTTGAAAAGTTCTGTTAAAAGAGTGCCAACAAATAGATGACAAATTTTTAAAATGCCCCCATTTTAAAGAAATTTGTAATTCCCATCCCTCTGTAAGTATAAATTGCTTCATGTACTGTGTCCAGTTTTTACTATCATGCCCCATTTGCTTATCATACCATCATTGCTACCACTTAAAAATAACAATAGTATGAAAAGTCAATTAAATATCAATCATAAAAGATATATAATTTTTGTAAAGATTTATTGATTTATTTGAAAGAGTTACACAGAGAGAGAAGGAGAGGCAGAGAAAGAGAGGTCTTCCATCCACTGGTTCACTCCCAAATTGGCTGCAATAGCCAGAGCTGTGCCAATCCAAAGCCAGGAGCTTCCTCGGGGTCTCCCATGTGGATGCAGGGGCCCAAGACTTAGGCCATCTTCTACTGCATTCCCAGGCCATAGCAGAGAGCTGGATCGGAATTGGAGCAGCTAAGATTCGAACCGGCATCCATATACGATGCTGACACTGAATATAATTTAATATATGTATGTATATGCATAGCAAATTTTCTCTATTCATGTCAATGAAATCTAATTTAAGTGCATATATAGAGATTAATAAAAAATGGTAAATCTATCAATTTGGTGTATGAGGAGGCTCAAATACCTCCACTTGTTATATTTTATTAAATCTGAAAAAATTGGTTCTTAAATGGAGTAATTGGCTTATTTATATTTAATGGACTAATTGAAATAACAATTTATACTCATTATAATAGTGTTGATAAGTATGAATTACTTCAATGTCCTTTTTTTGTTCTTGTTTTTATTTATATTACTAAGATAAATGGGTTTTTCTTTCTTTTTTATCTTTATTGTTACTACTTAAGCCAATTTATTATTGTAATATGGTATTCCAGAGGTCACAGTTGATTTATCCCAGCCTATATGAAAATGTTATTGTTATCATTTCTTGACAACATTATGAAGTTGTACTTTAACTCATGTAATTTGACTCCTGCATCATTATATTCAGGAATTTTAGTTACCCTTATATTTTGAATCTTATGATTTGCTACTATTATCATTTTGTACAGCTAATATTTGTCCAATATTTATTATATTTTTATAATATTTACATTTTTCATGCTTTTATTCATCATACATGTCATTTTTCTCTCCTGTTCTAGTTGAAACAGGGCTACAGCACCTCTTTGCTCAATGAAGAAAACATCATCTGGAGTCTTATTTTTTAAAAGACAGGCCAGAAGGCAAGACCACCTGTTCCAGAATCTACTGAAACAACAACAACAACAACATATCCCACAACAACTATAGATTATTATCTAGATAATGGAAATAGTAGATAAGAAATTTGAGATAACTCTTGTTCAAGAAATAGAGGATAAGATGGCTCAGATAATGGAGAATCTGGAGTATCTAACCAGGTAATTGAAATATATTAAAGAATCATATTAAGCCTTCAGCAAATAAAAGATCACACCCAAAGTTAATATGACAGTAACTTAACTAAAAGCAGAAGGAAGGACTGGAAAGACAGTTTAACAACAATATCTAAATTGAATCATAGAAAACAATAGTGATTTAAAATAGAAAATTTGAAACCTTTGAAATAAACCTCTACGTTCTGTAATTGGAGACCAAAAGGGAAAGGAGATAGATTGCCAACAGTTCCTCCCTATGAAAACAGGGACTGCCCTTTTTTGAGGCTGTATATTGATCAAAGTAAAGCCTAGTTTGCCTCAATTTCTTTTGTCCTCCAGTATTATCTATTTACAAATTTATTTATTCTCTGAGTTCTAGTATACTCTGTGTCTTCAAGATTTTTTTTTTACTTATTCATTTCCTTTCCTTTCCTTAAGCTGATAGATACATAAAACATTTACATATTTATGGATACCATGTGATGTTTCCGTTCATGTATACATTGAGACACATTCAAATCAGGATAATCATATTATCACCTCAATTATTTGTGGTGACCACTTTCAAAATAATTTATTCTCTTGCTTTTGAAATATAAATTATCATTATCATTTACCCTGTTGCACAGTTAGAATGCCAGGGTTTATTTTTCTTAACTACAACTTAGTACACGTTGACTGACTTGTCTCATCTCTCCCTTCCTCTTGCTCTTCCAAGTCTGCAGTAAAAATTATTCCTCTTTCAATGTCTATGACATCCAGATTCATAAATTCCAGATAAGAGTAAAATGATGTGGCATTTATCTTCCTGTGCCTGGTTATTTCACTTAAAGTAATGACCTATAACTCCATCCACATTGTTGCAAATGATAGGAATTCAACATCTCTTATGGCTCAATAGTATTTCTTTGTAAATCGAGATTTCATTTATCCATTCATGTGTCGATGGACATTTAGATTATGTCCATTTCTTGGCTATTGTTAATAATACTGCAATAAACATGAGTGCAGACATCTCTGCAATATATTTATTAAATTTTTAGTGAGACTGCTGGACTTAATGTTAGTTCTATTTTTAATTTTTTGAAGAAACTCCATATTGTTACTCCAAAATGTACTAATTTACATCCCTACAACAATGTGTACATGTTCCTTTTTCCTCTCCATCTTTGCCACTGCTTGCTATCTTTGGTCTTTTTGATAAAAGCCTTTCTAAATTGAGTGGTATGGTATCATTGGGGTTTAGATTTGTATCTCCCTGATGATTAGTGATATTCAGCATTTTTTCATGTATACGTTGCAAATATGTATGTTCACCTTTGAGAAATTTCTGTTTAGATCTCCTGTCCATGTTTAAAATTTTTAATTATTTGAGGAAGCACTCAAGTAAAGACACAACTGACAATGTGAGAGGAAATATTTGCAAATTATACATCTGATTAAGATGAAATCAGCATATGAAAGAGTTATCTGCACCCCCATGTTTATAGCAGATGATATAAGATGTGTCCATCAACTGATGAGTGGATAAAGAGATTGTTGTACATATACATGATGGAATACTACTCAGCCATAAAAAAGAATGAAATCCTGTCTTTTTTTGCAACAAAATTGATACAACTGGAGACCACCTTGCTTAGTGAAATAAGCCAGTCCCCAAATGACAAATATGATGTTTTCCTTAACTAATATATAACTAATATACAGAGTACAAAAAAGGAATGTATAGGAGTAAAATTGACATTTTGAGATTTGATAATTCTTTATAGCCCTTGTCTATACTCTCAAGTAACAGTGGTTCTTTTACTTACTATTTGTTGAATTATTTATTCAGTGGAAAGTTAAGCTTGTGATTATAAAGTAAATTAAAAGTATGTCACTGTAAAAATTAAAAGAAAAATAATAAAGAATAAGGATGGAGAGTGGGAGTTAGTGAGTAAGCGTAGGGTAGGAAGTATCATTATGCTCTTAAAGCTGTACATATGAAACACAGAAATTTGTTCCCTTTATATAAATAAATAATTTTCAAAAAGGCAGAGAGAGAGAAAGAAAATACTCTAATCTGCTGGTTCACTGCTCAACTGCCTTCAATTGACAGGGCTGAACCAGGCAAAAGCCAAGCCAGGTCTCGCACATGGGTGGCAGGAACCCTATTACTTGAGCCATCTAGCAATTGGCCTCCCAGCGTCTGCGTAAATAGGAAGCTTTTTGTTTTTTATAGTATGGGATTACATCAGCCCCAAAGGTCCAGGAGGAGTGGAGGGAAGATGATCTATCTTCTAGAGCTGCTTCCTGCTGACAGGGGTTGATGAGTTACTCTCTACTGGAATGGTGCTATATTTAAAGTTGTGATGTCCTAGGTGGGGAGCCCAGTATATTCCTGCTTGACTGCCTTGTTGGTGAAGGGTTTGGTTCACTCCATTATCACTTTCTGTAAACACTTAAACAGACAATGTAGTATAAAATCCAGGGTGAGAATAGCAGCCAGTGGTCCTAGAAGTGCCATTAACCAAGTGATGAAGGGGCTCCATAGGGAGGGAGAGAGGAGGAGTTTGTAGAAAAAGTTCTGAGGGGCCGATGCTGTGGCATAGCAGGTAAAGCCACCTCCTGCAGTGCCGGCATCCCATATAGGCACCAGTTAGAGTCCTGGCTGCTCCACTTCTGATCCAGCTCTCTGCTATGTCCTGAGAAAGCAGAGGAAGATGGTCCAAGTCCTTGGGCCCCTGCACCCACATGGAAGACCCAGAGTAGACTCCTGGCTTCGGATCGGATCAGCCCAGCTGCAGCCGTTGTGGCCATTTGGGGAGGAATCAGCAGATGGAAGACTCTCTCTCTCTCTCTCTCTCTCTCTCTCTCTACCTCTGTGTAACTTTGCCTTTCAAATAAATAAAATAATTAGATAAAAAAGGACAGTTCTGAATAATCATATAATGTTAAGGGGGAAGAGGGAAGACTATCAATACACAGAGGTCCAGAGTAGAGCCATTGATGCAAGAGTATAGGGTGTGCCGGTGCCGCGGCTCAACAGGCTAATCCTCCGCCTGCAGCACCGGCACACCAGGTTCTAGTCCCGGTTGCCCCTCTTCCAGGCCAGCTCTCTGCTATGGCTCGGGAGTGCAGTGGAGGATGGCCCAAGTCCTTGGGTCCTGCACTCTCATGGGAGACCAGGAAAAGCACCTGGCTCCTGGCTTCGGATCAGCGTGGTATGCTGGCTGCAGTGCGCCGGCCTCAGCGGCCATTGGAGGATGAACCAATGGCAAAGGAAGACCTTTCTCTCTGTCTCTCTCTCTCTCACTGTCCACTCTTCCTGTCAAAAAAAAAAAAAAAATTAAGAGTATAGGGTGTGATTACAAAGGAATGAGGCCCCAAGTGGGATAGAGAGGGTCTAGAACAAAGGACAGAGTCATAATTAGAGGACCTAGGGAAGGTGCTGTCTAAACCGTGAGTGAGCTCTCCCATTGAGAGGCAAATAGACATTGACAGAAGATGCTTGATAATTATCAGGTGGGTTTTAAGGCCTTTCCAGTCATGAAGCCTAGGCCTATTTATCTCTGTACATGGAGTACATCACAAGGGAGGTGTTAACCTCCTTGAGGAAGGCACCCTGTTGACTTCCATCACCTAGCTGGCCTGGGAGGAGACCTGGCCTGGTAAAGGCAGGTGGCATCTCTAACAGGAAATTTACAGTTCAGCTTGCAATGTTGCTGACCCTACTTGGCCATCTCCTCAGTAGTGGTGGTTACTTTGGAGGTTGGGCAGAATGAAGAGTTTTTCAGCTTAGAGCCAACAAGGTCTACAGCTCTGACCTGGGTGTCCTTTGACTCCAGGATAGTTATGTTTTCAGTGGTCTAACTCTTGGCTGGCAGAGCTGCCAGGGCTCTTCACGAGCTGACTTCTGAAGCCCTGGCTTTCTACATAAACCAATGCAGTGGATTGGCCTGTTGGGTCTCCTTGATGGCAGATCACTGTGTCGAGCACCCATCAATTGGCCTGCCCCCTATCTTTACATTGCTTCTGCTACCTACCTTTCTTTTCCTCCTGGTATTGTTAAAAGAGACCAGAGGAAACTTAAGAAGATGCAAGTTAACGGGTTGCTCAAGTCCCATCTCTAATCTTTGATGGTCTAAACTAAAAGTCTATCTAGGATTTTAAAAACCATTTATCACTTTTAGGCCTTTGGGCCTTTCTCTTTAAGATAATCATCATGTCTGGTACCACAAGATCATTCGACTTTTTAACTTTTGGACATTTTTATCAGTAGCATTTTACATTATCATAACTTAAAATTTAGCACCACTTTACATTTTGACAGTACTTGTAATATAATCCAAATAGCCTGATTAGTCAGTGTCTCTACAAGATGAGAGACACATATCCTTTTTATATTCCAGTGGCCCAATTGAAAATATCAAAGTCCAAAGAATTTGGGATTTTGATTTTTTTTCTGAATGCCTGTCAAGGATGCCAAGGAGGTTTAAAATATCCGGCAGAAATAGGATCCCTTAATAGCATGACATAATATAGACCAGATTTGATCATTGTTACAGGTGATTTCTCAAATGTTATAAAATAAGCATAAATTCAAACAATCCATAACTCTTAATTAAAAACTCAGCTGTTTTAAACAATCAGAACTTAACAGAGACATTAAGAGAACATAATAGATTACTTTAATAGAAAACAAAATCTCTGTCTCTTTGGCCATTTCAAAAATCAGAAATAAGACCTTAAATTTAGGAGATAGTGCATGGAATCATATCCCATAACTTGGAACAATTTTACCAGACTCAAAACTAGGGAAGACAAAAATAGCTTACTGAAGTTGGCTAGAAAACTGAGTCACCAATTAAATAAGACTATTAAAACAAGAAACTACAGGTTTTAAACAGATTTTTAAGACGATTTCAAAATATTGTAAAAACCTCATTGCTTTAACAGAGGATCAGATTCTAGTTCTATGTCAAATAATAGCTTTTGCTTTCCACCTGCTGATTTCTTTGATTTACATTTTGAAATAACCCTTTAGAAATCTCCAAATTAAGACAACATTTTCTAAATAACAGAACACATTGAATATCAGCCTTAGTTACTTTCAAGTGGTGTTGAACTATTTTCATATGGACAATTTATGAAAACATGGTGGTAAACCCAAATAGTCTTTTTATAGAATATAAGATGCTAAGAATATCAATGTTTGTATTCAGACACATTTATCTCATCTGCCTTTACCCAAGTTACATTTAGCAATAACACCTGGATGGGTATTATCTGAATTAAGGTCAAAATTGCATTCATATGGGATTCTACTCCTTTTATGAAACTCTTAACTATAAATCAGTGACATTAAACCAGAGACTGCAAAATTCACCATAGGGGCTATAATGAGTACTGATTACCCACTGCTGTTTCATCAAGTACTGATTACCCATTGCTAAATCATCGGAAACATGTTAAAACAAATTGCAAAATAAGTTTGGCAAGTTATTGTTTACCATTATGTTAGGTTTAATGGGAGAGGGCATCCATCAGAGCAGATGGGCACCCCTCCGGAGACTCCTAAGGAGAATCTGATAGGTGATAGAATAAGGGGCAATTATGGACAAGGAGATTTGTCTGGAAATAGTAATTAACCCAGTGAGCCTGCTGGTTTGAAGGACCAGTAGTCTTGATCATTATCTCACATAGACTGAGAGAGATATATGTGTATAGAATTTCTGAAATTTCTCTCAGGGATTCATGGCCCTCTTGATGCAGGGCAGAAGAGTTGCCAAAGTGGCTAGGTTAAAAAAGAGGGATTGGAAGAATGGAGGATGAAGGTTTAGGAAGAGAGAGACAGTTTTGGCTATTAACACAGAGCTAACGAATGACACATCAACCAGGCCAGATAATGGTGTATAAAAGATGAAGCATTTTTCTTTAAGTTCAGGGGTCAATATGTCTCTCAAAACTTTCTTACTGTCTGTGGTGTCCAGACATGCACTGAAGCCCACAGAGAGGAATGTGAGCGTGGGATCAGCACATATTACCCACGTTCACTCAGCTTTCCATGCCTGTAACCTTGGGTATATTTTGTCAGAATAGCACGTCCAGGGAGTGATCAGTTCCCTTTGCCAGTAGTGTGCTAGACTGGGCCTCTGCCTGGTCAAATATATACTGTCAGTTTGTTCCCCTACTTGAAGAAAAAAATTGTTCTATTTTTAACCTTAACCTTGAGTCTTATCTAATAAGCCTGATTTCAACAATGAGCCTTCAGGGTAAGAGCCTTAGCAAAGGTGTTTTTAAGCTAGAGAGTGCCAGCTCTGGTTCCAATGTAGGTTGGTGACTAGGCAGGTGAAGTTACAATAAAGCATAGTGGGGGAATAAAATTCTCCCAATAAACCTCCTCTGCAGTATATACTACATAGGGAGGACCAGACAGAAGTGGCCCAAAAGAGGGAACTTAAGAAGAGAGGGGATACCTGAGACATGCTGAAAATTGTCTACATAAGTTCAGGCTACATACGGACTGTATGTGTCTAATGGGAGTCTGGATCGAAAAACTGCCTGTTTGCAAATGGGGTAATTAGACTATAACCCAGAGCCAACCGATGAAATATCTAGTAAATGCTTGCTAATGGGACAAAGAAATCGAGTTTGTAGGAATGGAGGAGACCTGCCAAAGTCAGCTTGATATTCAGTTGCAAGGTGGGGACAAAACCCATCACAAGGCTTGATTTGCAATCCTTTATCCTATCTGGCCTGCTCATGATAGAACAGAGAGCCATCGAAGGGTGGGGCAGGTGACTTGTGTACAGTAAAATGAGTTAAAAAGGATGGAATCGCCACTCCCTTGCTATTCTTATGGTAAAATTGGATCAGGATGGTGAGGGCAGAGACCAGTTGGAGGACCAGGGCTGGAGGGAGATGGCATGGAGGTGGCCCGGCCTGTTTCCAAGCTTGCCTTTGCTTCTCAGGGAGGAGGGTGCTGGAGAGGATAATAGATAAGGCAGGGGGAGTAGACATGGACAAGGGCTGGTTCTGAGATAAGGGTGAGCAGGAGCTTAGAATTCCCAGCTGGGAGGGGAGGTACAGTGAACGAGACAGTGAGAACTGGAGTTTTGGCCTTTTACTGAGAGCTTTAGAAATTAAGAGTCTGAGCAGGGATTGAAAGCTTAGACATAGATCTCCTTATATTTTTCCAAATGCTCATAGAAGTGGTAGAGATCCCAATAATGTTGGGTTTAAGCATGTTGTTAAGTAGCCATTTGGATGGGTTGGCAAGGTAGGAGACAACCGAGAGTAGGAGCAGATAGAATGCAGAACCAAGCTGCCATGGTGACCTATAGAGTCAGACTGGTGGATATCAGGCGTCCCCAAGATCACGGCCATCCAATGGAAGGATATGGGAACAGATGGTGGGGTCATCAACCATTCACCCACTGGAGCCCAGGGCATAGCCCACAGAAGGGAAACAAGGGATTGAGTTGTCACCCACACCCACTGTTGCTGGGACAGAGTCCATAGAGGCATGAGATCATATGAGTTGTGGTGCCTGGTACCAGGACTTCGGGGAGAAGTCACACAGAGAGTTCCAATGAGAGGATTCTCTACCTGCCCTGTCTTTCCTCAGGAATTTTGAAGAGCCAGTGTGTGGATGGAGATTTCAAAGGGTTTGGTGGTGAAGGAGGTGGTCCAGGGTGAGTTTTGTGGTTGGCAAAAGTCCAGGTTCCTGAAGCAACTTACACCCCCCCTCCAAGGGGAGAGCAAGGTCAATGGTAGAACCTGGTCTCAAGTTCCTGCACCAATGAGAGGTCACTGAAATCAGAAAAGACCCCCTAAAATTTACACTAAAATGTGGCCCTTAAAGTTCCCTAGAAATGCTATCCGAGGTGCCACAGGTGCTACCAGAATTTGGGGTACCATACGATTTCACCACAAGCTTATTACTAAATCCCCAATATTAATAAGCCCAAGAGGGTTATTGCCTAATATTTAGAGAAGAATTCTAAATACCGGCACGGATAAACAAGGCAGCATGGTACGTTTTAAGCTTTTATTTAGTGAAAAAGATGCATAGAAGAGTGAAAGCTTTATTTTAGAGAGAGGTAAATAGGGGTTCATACCAAGCACCAGGACCCAGCCACGTGGAAGAGCATCTAGGCCAGGAAGCCTAGAGCACATGGCCATGTGCCCAGGAGGTGCGGGGCTACAGCAAGCCCCCTCCTGACAAGAGGCCAGGGAAGAAGAGCCGGGGGCTGGACACACTGTGCCCCAGGCTTTTAACCCGCTTCCAAAGGGGAGTGGTTAATTAACCTGATTGGCTGGTTGGCACGCAGGTCTGGCCAGGTAGGGGGATGAGGTCACACAGGGGCATGGTGAAGGCGTGGTCTTCCAGCTCACAAACCAAATTGATTTTAACCTATGTGCCTACCCACTTCATCACCACAAAACACACCAAACACCTGAGTAAGGAAAAAGATTTATTGTCAGGTGGGGGAAACCTGACAGGCTGCCTCCCTGTGCACAAGAGAACAATAGCCTATACTGGGAGAACAGGTCTTTATATAGCTTTGCAGAGGTAAGGAAGTGGGAACAGCAAATCCCGTTAGGGTGGGGGTGGCACAGACACTTGTGATCGGGCCATTTGGTCACCTGACTTCTAGTAATCCAGGCTGGGCTAGGAAGATGGTACCATTTTACTAACAGTAACTATATGATAATTAAGTTGATAGGACATGACTGAAACTATTTAAAATTACCTCATGAATAATTTAATAAGTACTTAATTAAAAATATTGCATGCATCAAAATCATTTCTTTTGGGTAATATAACACATACATAAACCTTAAGTCCAAAAAGATTTTTATGATGTTTTCAAACTAAAATACGACTAAATCTCCATTTTAGTTTTAAAAATAACCAGTTTGATAAATACATTACATAGTTCTGTCTTTTCCTTTTTTATATTAATTTATTTGAGAGACAGAGCTTACAAGTGCTGGTTTGCTCCCCAAACAACTTCAAGAGCTGGGGCTGGTTTGGGGCTGAAGCCAGAAGCTGGAACTCAATCCAGGTCTCTGATGTGGGTGGCAGGAACCCAATGACCTAATCCATCACTGAAGACTCTCAGGGCAGGAAGCTGGGGTCAAGAGCAGGGGCTGGGTATGAAACCCAGGTACTCTGATATGAGATGCAGGAGTTCCAACTGGCGTCTTAACTGCTAGGCCGAATGCCTTCCCTTTCTCTTTATTTTTCACACTTGATATAATATTAGTGCAACAGGAAATGGCAGCAGAGAATATATTATTACCTCAGTTCTTTGTCTTACATAGAAGAAGAATTTCCAAGCAGACAGATTTGAAAGCAAGATTTATGAGAGACAAAGACCTCAAGCCACAGAGGCATGGAAGAGGGCTTCCAAGCAAGGAAAAAACCCAAAGTGGTCCCTGGCAGTGGAGTTTTTAAGCATAATTTTGATTGACATTCAATTACAAAGTTGTGCATGATAAAACAAAAGAGCCATCACAAGGGTGGGATACCTAATTCGTTTTAACAAACTGGGAGCTTAGAAGGAAGGAGTCTCAATTCCTTTGCTATTCTTGTGATAAAACTGGAAGCTCCCACGGAGTGGGCAGGCAGGCAGGCATTTCTGACCTTAAAAAGGATAACCTTTGGGGGGAACATTTCCACCCAGTAACCCATTTGACTCCTCACTAGTATTTAGGAATGAACATGTTTTGTTCTCAACATTTTTAGCATGTATACGATATAGGTGGTTGCAATTTTCAATCAATGTATTCCTTGATAGTTCCCAAATAAATTTTTAAAATTTTAGTCACCAAGAGAACAAAAGAGAGGAGTATTACAAAAATATAGGTTGCTGGAGAAAAATTGTCTTATTATCTACAATTAGCAGACTTTATTTGAATCAGCAACTTAGTGTGATTTTCTTTTTAAAGTTCTCACTTTATTAACAAACATGATTTTCTGCATAAAAATGCAACATGCAAATATAGTGTAATAGGTAGAAATAAGAGTTACAGGGTCAATTAAGATTTGGCTTTTGTTTTAAAACCAATAATAAGTCGCTACAGGGTTTTAAGTAAGAAAATAAAATGATCAATTTTACTTTGAAAAATATGTTCTGTGGGTAAGGTGAAGGATAGATTTGTAGAGAGTCCAGAGTGGATTTGGGAAAAGCAGTTAGCTGCTGCTATAGTCCCAGCAAAGGATAGTGATGGATTGGACTACAAATGCAATATTGAACATGAAGAGTTAAACATGACATTGAGACTTATGGTGGTAGGTTGGAAATGGGAGATGAAAGTTAGGTGACAAGTATAATGTCTAAGTTTCTAGAAAGGATAAGGTTTGCAGGAGAATCCCTGAAAAAGTTCAGATTGCTACATTTAATGCCTTTGAGTTTCTTTTGAAGGATTATAGTAGATATTGTTTCAAGGAAGTGATGATCCCTTGTCAGGTACTACTTGAAGTTTGAGTAAATAGGAGACTGAGCAATGCCCATTCCATTTATTGACATAAAAGCCATTGGGAATTCTACACGGGATTTTCTATAAGAGAATTCTACAAGGGGATTCTAAAAGGGATTTCAGTGGAATAATGGAGGTAGACCCCAGAAGCAGCAAATGAATGAATGAGTCACTGATGAGGGCTCAGAGATAAGAAATGGAAAGAAATTTCTTGAAAAATTTGACAGTGGTGAAGTGCGAGAAAGGACAGTTAGATGCCAGATCAATGAGGAGGTTACTTTTTTTTAATATGGGAGATATATTTAATAGACTCACTATTTTTTTTTTAATTTGACAGAGTTAGACAGTGAGAGAGAGAGAGAGAGAGAGAAAGGTCTTCCTTCCATTGGTTCACCCTCCAAATGGCCACCACGGCCACAGCTATGCTGATCGGAAGCCAGGAGCCAGGCGCTTCCTCCCAGTCTCCCACGTGGTTGCAGGGGCCCAAACACCTGGGCCATACTCCACTGCTTTCCCAGGCCACAGCAGAGAGCTGGACTCGAAGAGGAACAACTGGGACTAGAACCTAGCGCCCACATGGCATGTGGGCGACTCAGGTGGAGGATTAACCAAGTAAGCCACGGCGCCAGCCCTAGACTCACTATTTTTAAAAGCTGATGAGAAAGATCCATTAAAGGATGAAATATTTAATATGTAAGACAGAATAAAGATTTTTTAAAATAAAGTTTTAAGAAAATAATAACCAAAGTACAGGTGTTAGGAGGAAAACAGGTGCATTTTTATGCTGGAAAGCTAAAAGATACGAGTTACTGTGTATTTTCACTGTGAGGTAAAAGAAGGACCTCTCAGAAAGGAGGGAGGAGGCAAAGAGGTGGAGTGTTTGGCTGTTGACAGTGAAAATATTTGAAAAAGGGAATTCAAAGAGGAAAAGAGGGGCTGGCATTATGGTGCAGTGGATGAAGCCACCAAAATATTAAATTGTTAAATTGACTGATTAATAAGTGACTGGGCTTCATTGAGTTGAAGAAACATCTCTCCAAATTTTAAAAATTATTCTATATTTTGTCATCTGTTGACTTATATTGGCTATATAAATATATATAAGTGATACATAATATAAATAGCATATATTGAGAGAACATATATTATTTCCCCTGATACATGAACCTGTTCTTTTTTGCTTATTAATGTTTTGAATAATGACGCTTACTCAAATATGTTTTAATAACCTGGATCAGGGACACATATTATTGTCTTTATCTTACTGCTATAGATGCTAGTTATTAAGATTTGATCTTATTAATTTTAAACTGATAATGGTAAGGAACCACCACCCAACCATATGTTGTTCATCTATGATATGGAAAAATTCTTGAGCTCTAATCAATGCTTGTGTTGCCAACAGCCCATACGGGCATTGGTTCATGTTTCAATTCTCCACTTATGATCCAGCTCCCTGCTAATGTCCTGTGGAAATGAGCAGAAGATATCTCAAGTGTTGGGACCCTGCCACCCATAATATGTGGGAGACTTGGATGAAACTCCTGGCTCCTGTCTTCAGCCTGGTGCAGCCCGCTTTGCAGTCATCTGGTTAGTGAACCAGCAGATGGAAGCCATCTCTCTCTCTCTGTTTCTCCCTCCTCCCCCTGTAACTCTTTCAAATACATAAATAAATCTTAAAAAGAAAAAAGATGTAGATCTGACACCTGGGGGCTATTGTCTGGTGATGAATACAGATGTGTACATTTATTATCGAATTTCAGAAAATCTAAATCTCCAAAGACTATGATACTATCACTTTACATATCAATAAGAGTAATATACTTTCAATTCAGTGATCCAGTACTACATTATCACTTGATTTTAATATAACCAGAAGTTAGTGTTATTATTTAGTGTAAAATAAGCAGAGTTTTTGAAATATGATACTAGCAGACTTGTAAAATACTGCTTTATCAAGCTGTAGACACAAGACAAATTGAGATCAGAAGTAACTAAGGCTGATCTTGCTTGGTGCAACCAGTTAGAGCTATTTAAGCTATGTCATAAAAGATGAATAATATTTCAGATAGACTACTAAGACGATATAGAGAGTTTTATGGTAGTACATTTAAAAAAAATAGTATCACTTACTCTTCTATACCTAAATGCTATAGCACTACCTTGACATGGGAATGAAGTATATTATTATAATCATGATTTGCACTCCTGCATTCAATTTCATTAAGTGCTACTTCTCATGTCTGTCATTATTTTAATAGTTCTAACTTATTCTAAGTGTTAATTTCCTATCTGAATCTTTCTTATCTGTGTTGTAAGTTTGTAATTATCATTAGCTGCTAGATTTCAAAGGCTGTATTTCAGATATGTGTTGTTGTTGAAGTATTTCTCTATAAAACTTCATGTAGAAGTGTCATTTTACCTGCATGTTGTAATTGCTTTAAGGTGTTCTGTTGCTCTATTTCTAAGTTATACAGTTAATTTACCTAAGAAGTATTACAGAAAATGTGTCATCATATGGAATTTCCCTCCATCTTCCATGCCTCAGTTGATGATTTTCTGCTACAGTTTGACATATAATTCTAGCATATTAGTTTTACTGGCGAGATCAATATTTCACTCAGTTTTCATAACCCTAGATCAGGTTCAAGATCAATACTTAATTTCTTATGGTCATCTACGTCTATTTAGCTATATTATTTATATTTTTAAGAAATTACCTTTTAATGTATAAGATTTAGTTTTTAAATTACTTCTCCCAAATATTTCATCAATAGACATCAAAAAGATAAGAACTGCTAAACAGGAACAACTAATAATACACAATGAACATATCAATATAACAGTTATTGATTTTTTTGTAATTTCATCTGTTAGTATAATTATAGGAATAAATACACATATATGTTTTTTATGTAATTTAAGCCATTTTCTATGAAAATAAAATGTGATTTTAGGATGAAAATATAAAGTGTATTTGAGGAGACATTTTGCAATCATTATGTAATGTCAACAATATGCATAGTTACTTCATTGAAAACTCCCTTCAAAAAGTTTAATGGAGATTTCTTTCTGATTCTCACTGAGAAGATAATGACTAATTTTCATGTTAATGCTATGACCCTGATAGAGGGCAATTATCTCTGAAAGCCAATCAAATATTCATTATAGCTGAATAAATTTGTTATTTAATTACCTTTTTATAAACTCAAATGCCAATTTTAAAATGATCTTCTCAGGATACTTTTATAGCATCAATTGGCTCCCATTCTCCATATATCATCTATTACATTATCTTAAACTATTAACTTACTTCTAGATCAAATTTAAATAAAATGATTATACTTGATACAATGTATGAGATCATAAAAATCTAGAATGCCACTACAGTAATACAGTCATGGAAGTGAGGTGAAATTTGCTAAACTACTTTCTGGCTGATCAAGCACTAAGATAGATGATCGTTAAGAAGTTGCTAATATGGGGGCTGGTGCTGTGGCACTGCCAAGTAAAGCCACAACCTGCAGTGGTGACATCCCATGTGGGCCCCAGTTGGAGTCTCCACTGCTCCACTTCCAGTCCAGCTCTCTGCTATGGCTTGGGAAACCAGTGGAAGATGACCCATGTCCTTGGGCCCCTGCACTCGCATGGGAGACCCTGAAGAAGCTCCAGGATCCTGGCTTCGGATTCATTCACTCACCTCTGGCTGTTGTGGCCATTCAGGGAGTGAACCAGCAGATGGAAGACTCTTCTCTCTCTCTCTCTCTCTCTGCCTCTGCCTCTCTGTAACTCTGCCTTTCAAATAAATGAATCTTAAACAAACAAACAAACAAAAAGAAGTTGCTAACAAAGTCTGCTGAAGCAGGTACTCAAAGAGGCTGATTCCACTCTGTGATAAACTGGTAAAGTGGAGGAGTGAAATAAGCCTGCATGTTCTATCTGCTAGTAGGAGAGAAAACCCCATGACATTTTTTCCCCTCTGAGTAAACAGTTCATTTATGGGTCAGCCCTCTCCCTGAATAAGATAAAATGTGGGATTTCTTCTTGGAATTAAATTATTTTAAATCATAAAGCCAATTTTTCAGTGGAAAATTAAGAAGTGTCTGCCACAAATTCATACATCTTAGATGAATTCATGTGGCTTTTTTTCATCTCTTGCTTTAAAAAAACTCCCTTACTTCTGCATAAATGGGTTCATACTGAATTATTCAACTGAAATCCATTTTCCCATGGGCCATTATAGTTTAATCTCCATGCCTATATATAAATGACAATAAAAATGATAAAACTGACTCTCTAGATATAAAATAATACATTTCCTTTTTCAATTTTTTTCAAAGTTGTTTCACTTTTTGGATAGATGTAGCTCATAATTCCCTCCTTGAAGTCACAAAGAGTATTTACTTGGATTCACAAAGTGAATTTATTGGTTGCTATGTTATACATCATTTTCCTATTTTGAGTTTCTGCATCACTATTTTAAGTTGTGTCTAGCACATTTGAAACCAATGTCACTACAGAATTTCTGAAGCTCAACACAAATCTAAGAATATGATTCCTTTGCCATTTCATTCATGTATCAGTTCATTCAATACTACTGTGCACAAGCACAATATTAATTCCTAGAGATGGTGTGTTATGTTAAAAAAATCATGCCTATCCTCTTGGAATTTATCATTGGAGAATTCTCTTTATTCTGAGTTAGGCTAGCATGGTTCATTACTCAAAAATTCTCATATTCTCTACTAATCCTTTTTGTCCCACCAAATACACTGTGACAAAATTGAGTTTTCAATCTGCACACATTATTATTTGGGAGAGGAACTGTACTGAAAGAAAACAATAACAGCAACACCATGAATTTCCCAATGTTATTTTTCTTACAATGCCACAATGATAAAATCAGTGATAATGACATACAATTTTAATCATCTCCCAAATTCTTGTTGATATGCAGATAAAAGTCTTTAAAAAACTCTGTAAATTACTTATCTTAACAGAACTGCACACATCCAAAGAATGGATTATCATCCCACTATTGTACTTTTGAAAGGTCTGCTATTGTTGTATAATTGTTCTTCTTATGCTTTTCTGTTTCATTTCTTACTCTGACATCACGTCTTAGCATCTCCTGTTCAACAATAATGACCTTTGTTTCAGAAAAATCATGATATTTTCACATAACATGAAATAACATCTAATAGAGTCACTTTACCTCTGTCTACTAATATCTATGTGGCACTATAGGAAGTCAGAGGAGGGTGGCTAATACAATCTGGTGTCGTATAGATAAGATTATTGGAGGAAATTACTTATGAGATGAATATTAATCAATGAAGAACTCACAGAAATGGGCACAGTAAGAGGAAATCCAAATGCAACTAGGCTTGAAACAGTGTTATGTATCAGAAGCCACATTGATTTTAGAGCTTTTCTTTTAATATCAAACTAACAGTTAAAGCAAATTAGTGAATAGGGACAAAGACGTATACAGAGATCTTTTCTAATACGCTTAGAATTTTGATTTTAGCTTCCAGTTGTTTTAATTGATTTTGGAATGTTATAATCTACCTTTTAGTTTACCAGTAGTTGTGTGAGGGAAGCATTAAGGCTCACAGGACATTAGAAAGATTTGGTACACATAGGTAAATGCTGTTCAGTTTTTTTTTTTTTTTTCCAGTGAATGCATTGTTGGGGAGTCGAATCTGATGCCAGTTTCCAGCTGCATTGTTTTGTGAAGATGCCATAGCATTCAATCCACAATGCTGTTCTTTCTGGGCAACCTTTGGGTCATGGCTGAGGGCATGGTTCACTAAGAACTAGCCATTTCTGCATATGTTAGATTCCTCCTGGTACAATCTTTGTTGCAAATTTCCCCATTACATTGGTCAAGATCATTGTCAGATCTGCACAGCTGTCAGAACGCTCGGCTTCATTTCTATTTTTTTCATCATCCCTTTCTCAGGGGGCAGCCTGTAGTGAAGAATTAAGAACTAATCTATTCAGTCCTGCTTCCCTGACCTGCCTTTATCTTTCATAGGAATTATTCTCCCAGAAGAAATTTGCATTACCAACTTCTTTCAAGAATCTAAATTCATAGGCTTCAAATTGATACAGAAGGAAAATGCACTGGGAGATACTACACTGCAGTATAGTGGAGTGGAATAATGAAGATCTTAAACAGAATATGAGAATACTCAGAATATGAGGAGACATTGTGACAAAGTAAGCTTAAAAAGTCAAATAATGATTATAATGATATTTTAAAATATCACTAAGTTTAACATTTAACTCTATCAATAACACTGTAAAATAGTGTGTCACCCGTTTCAGGAATGTATGAGAACACATATATGTGCACAAAAATATATACAAACTTATTTACTCTTCTTGAAAATCTTTGATACTAAGAGTACCCACTTTTGTAGGTTAAAGAAACAAAGGCATCAAGGGAAAATACTTTAAATACAAATAAGGAAGCAGAAGTAGAATTTTAATTCAGAGTTTCTTTTCTGAAGCTTGGTTTTTAACCATTACATTGGAATATTAGTCTCAACTTCACATAGCTTTCAATTAAAAAAGAAAGGAAAATTTATCATGGATTATTAGCATACTTGTTTTCCCTACAACTGACACAAACATGTTGTTTCATGTGTATCACATTTGGGCTTATTGTTTTTCAAAAAGATGAAGAAATAAAGAAGGAAGTTTACTATGAGATTCTGGAGAGACTTCCACAGAGTTGATATCTTAATTTTAGACTTGTTAACAAGATGAAATTTCAGACAATTCTTTTAACTGGGTGTTCAAATACTGAAACCATGCAAGGAAAACATTTATTTTGGCTGGCACCATGGCTCAATAGGCTAAACTTCCACCTGTGGCGCAGGTACCTCAGGTTCTAGTCCCGGTCAGGGCACCAGATTCTGTCCCAGTTGCTCCTCTTCCAGTCCAGCTCTCTGCTGTGGCCCAGGAAGGCATTGGAGGATGGCCCAAGTGCCTGGGCCCTGCACCCTCATGGGAGACCAGGAAGAAGCACCTGGCTCCTGGCTTCGGATCAGTGCAGTGTGCAGGCCGCAATGTGCCGGCCTTAGCGGCCACTTGGGGGATGAACCAATGGAAAAAGGAAGACCTTTCTCTCTGTCTCTCTCTCTTACTGTCTAACTCTGCCTGTCAAAAAAATAAACAATAATAATAATAATAAAAGAAAAACATTTATTTTGATATTTTAAAAATAATGTCAAACATTTCTCTTACTGCTATAATAATAAAGTAAGAATTTTCTATAATATATTTACAGTATGATCTAAAAAATGCAAAGAAAACATATCTGGTATCAAGATAACCAACACCACATGGTGTGAAGAACATTGAGTAGATGGAGTGTACAGTATTGAAGATGATACGTTTGAGTATTTTATAGTGGAAGAAGGATACTGTTGATGGGTAAGCTGAAAAACCATTATGAAAGGAAGGTCAGAGTAAGTAAATGACAATGACATATAATCTCAAACAAGAGAGTGCATTATTTCCTTAGACATCTATGGTGTTATCACAAAATTCCTAACAAATGGTTTTAACACTTATCTACTTATTTATCAATAGTTAGTGTGAAGTGGTATAGAAATTCATACTTTTGCTACTATATAGTGATAGTTTTTGTCATTTCAAGGAAATTAGTAGGTATTAAATTAATAGAAAAATGAGAAACACATATATCATTCAGCTTGTAAAATACTTCCCATAATAAGAAATGTTAATTTTAGTCCATGATAAGCTAGGTGAATTTTCAGGTAACATGAGAGCATAAAATTTATATGATACATATAAGATACAACATATAATAAACTATGTAAGCCAAAGTAACTTATTTCAGCTCCCTTCATGCTAATATTGTTACCTGTGAACAAAATCTTGGCTAAAATCATTTGGAACCATGTGAACAAAATCTTGGCTAACATCATTTGGAACCATGTGAACAAAATCTTGGCTAACATCATTTGGAACCATGTGAACAAAATCTTGGCTAACATCATTTGGAACCATGGCATTGGAATGATGGAGCTGTGAGAAACTAGGTCCTAGGAAAAGTTCTGGCTCAGAGATATTAATCTGACCATTTATATTGAATATTATAAATCAAAATAGACTTTTAGCCTGTTATGTTTGACTTTTCTTTGGCTCATAACAGACTTCATCATAAAATTTTAGGGATAATTGAAAGTAATCATCACTTAAAAAACTGAATTCACTTTCACAGGTAAAGTGCCAGAATCAAATAATTAATTTTACTTCAAAGTGTTAATGAAGAATTCATATCCCAATTGGAATTTTAGGAAAAAAAGAAAGTCATAGTGATAATTATTTGCATGAATTATTTGCATGAACTACACAGATAAGACCTAATGTTACATAGTGATCTAAAGCAAAGATTTCATGTAATTATAATGTCAAATTTTTTTGAGTACTCTTAAATATAATATTTCAGATTTTCAAACACGGTTTGATAACTGATTATTGGCATAGCAGAATTTGTAACAGTAACAGAAATAATTTGTCTATCTATCAACTATTTGTCATCCTTAGCACAATGATTAAAGTACACGTAGTACTTAATCAATGTGAGTTGTTATTATTTGTTTTATTCTGTGTCATTTTGTATTCCCTTATGTCTTTTGGCAGAACAAGATTATGGTTTTCTCTCTTAGGCTACTTCAAGCTTTGTAGTGGCTTATTTATTTGAATAATCAAAATAATTATTACAACATTTTAAAAATCTTCCTTCTTTAAAGTTTCTGTCTATATAATATTACTAACGAATATTATTATTTTATGAGAATTACAATCTGTTGATTTAAAAACATGTGTGATACTGTTTGTGCTAGTAACTTACTCATAAACATATCAGAGGCTTTAGAGTGTTTCTATCTTAAAGTGTCAGTAATTTGGTACAGAACTATAACCACAGGCATCAAGTTTTTTAACTTTATTCCAGCAAATTTCCATCATATCACATACTGTTTCATCATTTTCTCTTTTTTAACATATTTTATGAAGCAGTATTTTTAAAGGATCATTATCTCTGTTTTTTATTGATTTGAGGGGCAGAGGGACACAGACAGAAACAGATAGAGACAGACAGCTTCATTCATGAGTTCCCTCTCCAAATGACCACAAAATCTAGGGCTGGGTCTGGGGTAGTCAGGAGCCAGGAATTTTATGCAAATATTCCCTGTGGGTTGGTTGGGACCAAACTGAACTATTTGAGCCATCAACTGCTGCCTCTAGGGTCTGCATTGTCAGAAAGCAGGAATCAGAAGCCAGGGCCAACAATCAAACCCAGGCACATTAATATGGGACACAAATGTCTTAACCCACATCTGTGCAAATAGTTCAAACAACTACTCTTGGAGTTTCTTTTATAAGCTGTATTTCATTTTAGTAAGAGAGTTTGTAAAATAACCTTTGCTTCACTTTTTTATTCCTCTTAAATCTTCAATTCACTGTAAATAGAAATGTGAAGAAGGTAAATATATAAGGACTGCTTTAAATAAGTGTCCTTACTCTGTGCTGCACATGGCTTGCCAGAAGGAATTATACTTAAGGTAAGGAAGGGTAGTGAATAAGTGTGACAGTTCAAATTTTATATGAATTTCACCTTCCATTCAAACTGTATGATTTTATTTATATGATTTAGTGGAATTGCCTTGCTGTAAATAGGCAAACACTTTGACAGTTAGGTTCCAGAAGTGGTTCTCAGCTTTAACAACCATTCAGATGAATGTGGTCATACAGAGGTCAATATATCATAATAAGTTTAAATCACTATTATATCCATAGTATTTCTGCCTCAGGAGTCTACTGAAAGTTTACAGCAGGAAACATAGAAGAATTGTGAGTGTATGTATGATACTTAAACAACTTTTGAGGTCTTTTTTTCCCATTATCCAACCAAGCAATATAGATATACCAAATCCAATATTCTGACTGAAAATATTTTATGTTTAATATTTATTTTCCATAAGGGAATATGCATTGAAATTTCAAAAATATATTCTCTTGAGTACTTTTATTTATTGGACACAGCACTGGCAAGAAACCAATGTAATGGTTAGCAGCAAGACAGAGTGTAAGAAGTATATTTTTTAAAATGGAAGCTATTACATGGACAATGTCCTAGAGCCACTTCATAGGTTTCTGATGTGATGCAGGTATTTCTGAAGCTGCCACTAGCCTAACACTTGCATATTTCCTTTGAAATTTTGCTTTTAGAATAGATAATACAGATCCAGGAAAATACAAGGTACATCCATAGGTGTTTGTAAATATCTGGAAATTATGTGTTGAAGGAATATACCTCAGTCAATTCAATGTGTTCTAATATTAACGATAATATCAGCCAGTGCTGTGGCTCACTTGGCTAATCCTCTGCCTGCGGTGCGGCACCCCGGATTATAGTCCCGGTTGGGGTGCCAGGTACTAGTCCCGGTTGCTCCTCTTCCAGTCCAGCTCTCTGCTGTGGCCTGGGAGGGTAGAGGAGGATGGCCCAAGTGCTTGGGTCCCTGCACCCGCATGGGAGACTGGGAGGAAGTTCCCGGCTCCTGGCTTCGGATCAGCACAGTGCCAGCCATAGCGGCCATTAAGGGAGTGAACCAACAGAAGGAAGACCTTTCTCTCTGTCTCTCTCTCACTGTCTATAACTCTCTGTCTCTCTCTCTCACTGTCTAACTCTGCCTGGCAAAAAATAATAAAAAAAAATATCAATTGACGTTTAAGGTAGAAATCACAAGATACATTTTTGACACTTTAAATACTTTAAAAACCAACAAAGGTTCTTGTTTTGATTAGTTATTATACCTCCTATTCTATATAGGGTGCAGAGTAGTTGAATATGTGGTTCTACTTAAACATTCATTACCAGGGCCGGTGCTGTGGCATAGTTGGTAAAACCACTGTCTACTGTGCTGCCATCCCATATGAGCACCAGTTGGAGTCCTGGATACTCCACTTCTGATCCAGCCCCCTGATGATGGCCTGGAAGAGCAGCCTAAGATGGCCCAAGTACTTGGGCCCCTGTACCCATATGGGAGACCCAGAGGAAGCTCCTTTCTCCTGGTTTCAGATAAGCCCAGCTCTGAACTTTGTGGCCATTTTGAGAGTGAACCAGCAGATGGAATCTCTCTTTCTGTCTCTCTCTCTCTGTAGCTCTGCCTTTTAAGTAAATAAATATTAAAAAAATTCATCACCTTTCTGCCAAATTTCTTGGCTATTTGTTATCTGTAAAAAACTATCAAGATATTTACTAATATAGTTCACAAAATTGAGTAACATGTACTTCAATTATTAATTCACTTATGCATTTGGAAAATAAATAAACATTTATTTTTAATGCTTATTTGGTAATAAAAATATAAACACATAAAAAGCCAAATAAGGTATTTTTAGGTACTTCCAACTGTTAAAACAAAAATAAAAACAGCGTAAAAGAAACTAAAGAGTCATGGTCCAGGGTGACGTGTGTGTGGTAGAGGGGAGAGGGAAAGACAGAGACTTTAGCAAGGGTACTCAGACAAGTCTTCTCAGAGGAAGGACATAAGAGTTTTCCTGCATGCTGAGAAGAACAGTCATGTAGTGATAGATTTAAGCATTTGTAATAGAGAAAATAGTACATGTCAACATTTCAAACAGGATAACTATTAGTATGACTGTGGAGCAGAAGGAAGTTGAATAAAATAGAACAGGAAAAAGAATTCATATTACGCATGTAAATGAATTGCTCAATTTAAATGTTTTTTAAAAAAGATTTTTATTTTATTTATTTGAAAGACAAAGTTACAGAGAGGTAGAGAGCAAGAGAGAGGTGTTCCATCCGTTGGTTCACTCGCCAAATGGCCGCAACAGCCGGAGCTGAGCCTATATGGAGCAAAGAGCCAGGAACTTCTTCAAGTCTCCCACATGGGTTCAGGGGCCCAAAGACTTGGATCATCCCGTGCTTCTTTCCAAGGCATACTAGCAGGGAGCTGGATTGGAAGTGGAACAGCCTAGACACAAACCAGTGCACCTATGAGATGCTAGTTCTGTGAGTCAGGGCTGAAACCTGCTGTACCACAGCGTGCGTCCCCTAATTAAACTTTCAAAAGTATATAGAGATTTACATTTATATCTTTATATATATACCTAGACCTAGAGTTATACATGCATATGTAAAAGCTTACAATAGTTTTTATTTACCAAAAGTCTTGGTGAAATAAAAAAGCTAAAATAAACAAACAGAAACTTTTTTAAAGGGACCCAAATGCATTGTCAAATAGGGTAGCCACTAACCAAATGTGGAAATTTACATTTTAATTAATTGAAGTTCAGTAAAATTGAAAATTCAATTCCTCAGTGACATAAATGATAACTTCAAGTACTCAATATCTATTTGTGGCTTAAGATTACTGCCTTGGACAGTGAAGACACAGAACACAATGCCATTTGAAGAATGACTGGATGTTGCTGTTCTAAGAGCACAGCTCAGAATAAATGCTAACGATGCTAATGTTTGCATTTTTGGATTATGTTTTTTATCATTATTCCTTTCTATGAAATAGTCAGCTACCCATTTGGGAATAATGTGATGTTTAGGAATTTGCACAACACATTTTGTAGTCCTATGTAGATGACTGACATATATTTTCCTAGACTTAAGATTATTTTAATAATATATATTATATATGAATATGTTATGACAAAACTTAGGATGTACTCATATTAAATATATACAACTAATTTGTATATAGCTACTCTAATTTTACCTCCTGCTTACCTTATTATTTCAGTATTAAGCTGGCAGTTCAATCTAGAGGTACATATGGTGATTGACTAAGGAAAGAACTTGGAATGCAGCCCATTGACTAAGTACAGAATAGGTACTTACACTATTCCCCCATGTAAAAAAAGTGCATATAATTTTCCTTGGAGCAAAACAGTTATTTCCTTTAGGAATTTCCACCTCACTTAAGTTTCTGAGTTTAATTGACTCATTTTTTGAGAATATTTAAAGTAGAAAATAGAGAAAAGTATGTAGTCAATTTTGCATTCATAAATCACATTTAAAAATTTCTAACTTTTTCATGCTGCTTGTATTTTATCTCAAAACGAATGTCATTTTGTAATAAGTGTATAATGGGGCCAGCGGTGTGGCGTAGCTGCTGCCTGCTGTGCCAACATCCCATATGGGCGCCAGTTCTAGCCTCGGCTGCTCCGCTTCTGATCCAGTTCTCTGCTATGTCCTGTGAAAGCAGTAGAAGATGGCCCAAGCCCTTGGGCCCCCGCACCCACATGGGAGACATGGAAGAAGCTCCTTTCTCCTGGCTTCAGATCAGCCCAGCTCTGGCCATTGTGGCCACTTGGGGAGTGAACCAGTGGATGGAATACTTCTCTCTCTCTCTCTCTCTCTCTTTCTCTCTCTCTGCCTCTGTCTCTCTGTTAATCTGCATTTCAAATAAATAAATAAATCTTTAAAAATTAAAAAATAAGTGTATAAGGAGTTATCTCCTCTTAAGCTTCTGTATTTGTTATGTGAAAGATCTATTTCAGGAGAAAATAGATTTAACATTTCCATTTAAAATATCTTTTTAAAAACATTTTAGTAAATGCAAAACAAAATATTCACAGTTAGAGGTTAAACAAAGAATAACTGAATAACATTGATTAACTTCTCTTACAAAAGACGTAGAGAATTTTCAGAAATTTTTTGAAGTTTAAATAGAAATGTATAATTTATAAGATAACATATGCTCACATATATAACACATATGAATGTACATATTCATATGCAGATGTATATGATGGCATGGCATGATTAAGAAATAATGTAAAAGAGGCAAAAACTGAGGACAAATAACAAATAAAAAACAGAAAAAGGACAGGAAAATAATATACCAAAAATAACACCAACAATTATATTAAATTGATTAAACTCTATAAAAAGGCAGAACTTATCATACTAGATTTTTTAAAAAGAACTTAGTTTTTACTATTTACAATAAACCTATTAAAATATATGTACATGTATAAGTAAAGAGTAAATTAATGGAAAATACATATGTATTCTGAAGATTCTTAAAATAACATGAAAGCCTTGGATGTGTCATGTAATATCAAGATAGACTCCTAAACAATGAAACTTATCATGCAAAAAAAAAAAAAAAAACCATTTTCCTTTACAATAGAGTTAGCAAAAAGTGTAGCAGTAAAAGAACTTTAACATGAATGAGGCAAAAAATAATAGGCTAAAATAAACAAACAAAATGAGAAAGACATTTGGGAAAGCAGTTAGACCACCTACGCCACACTTTAGAGAGCTTGCATTCAAATCCCATCTTTGATCCTGATTTCACCTTCTGACTCATGTACACCTTGAGAGCATCAGATAATGACTCAGGTGGTTGAGTCACTGCCATCCATGTGGGAAATGTGGATTGAGATCTTCGTTCTTGGCTTTGACCTGGCCCAGCTTCAGCTGTTGCAGGCATTGAGGGTATAAACCAGCAGATGAGAGATTGCTCTCTGTCTCTGCCTCTTTCTGTTCCTCTTTCCAAATATTAAAATAAGTAAATCAGTATTTTTAAAAATCTGCAACTATAGTTTAGAAGTGTTAACTTTCTGTTATAAAGATTTGATAAACAATAAGTTAGTGACACAAAACATAAACAATATTATCAAAAACTTGATATTTATAAAATACTGAATTTCTGAAAGAATATCTATTATTTTCAAAGGTGTAAAAATATGTATGATTGGGCCATATGCTAAATAATAAAGCAACCAAACAAGTTCATAAAGATGGAAAATGAGAAAGTATGATTTTCTTAAAAATAGAATAGCAATAACTAATGATATCATCTGGAAGATGACTTAATAATCTGAAAGTCAAAGAGGAATTTACAAGACTAATTGAAACATATTCTACAAAATAAAATAGTCCTCAGAGGCAGAGAAAACATGATTATATCAATCACTGAAGAAAAAAGTTAGAAAATAAAACATTTTTATGATAGAGATTATAAGCAAATAAGAGTAAGTAGAAGCTAAATTCCTCATTCTGAGGAAGGATACATGTATTAAAAAAAATGACATTATTTTTAACGGTGAAACACTGTTTTCCAGAGTAGGATAAATGAAGAATGTCCACCCTCACCACTTCTATTTTGGGGGTGCTTACTAGGTGCTCACATCGTATTTTCATTGCCAGTAATAACAAAGGGCAAATATTTAAGCTAGAAGATAAGATGCCATTTAAGATCCTGCATCCCCTATCAGAGAACCTGGATTCAATACCTGTCTCTGGCACCTGAAACCAGCTTCCTACTGATACAAACCCTGGGAGACAGCAGGGATGCTTCAAGTAGTTGCACTTCTGTTAGGAACCTGGGAGATTTGGATTGTGTTCCCAGTTCCTGGCTTCTGCATGGCCCAGTCCTGACTGTTGTAGATGAGAATTCTTTCTCTCCCTTCTCTCTGCTTCTCAAATAAATAAATAAATAAAGATGCATAAACATTAGAAAATAATAAAATAGCTGATGTTTATTAAGTCTTAAATGTAGTACATTTTGACTGTATTTCCTTGACTCTTACAACAACCCTACAACTGGTGACACTGTAATCATTTTATTTGAAAGGCAGAGTTACAGAGAGGCAGAGAGAGAGAGGGAGGCAGAGAGAGAGAGAGAGAGAGAGAGAGAGGGAGGGAGGGAGGGAGGAGGGGAGAGAGAGAGAGAGAGAGAGGCCTTCCATCCACTGGTTCACTCCCCAAATGGTCACAATGGCTGGAGCTGCACCATTCCCGAGCCAGGAGCCAAAAGCTTCTTCCAGGTCTCCCACATGGGTGCAGGGGCCCAACCACTTGGGCCATCTTCCACTGCTTTCCCTGGCCATAGGAGAGAGCTGGATTGCAAGTGGAGCAGCCAAGACTCAAACCGGCACCCGTATAGGATGCCAACACTATAGGAGGCGGCTTTACCTGCTACACCACAGTGCCAGCCCTAACTGTAATCATTTTGAAAATGAGAAAGCTTAGCACAGAAGGTTTAAGTAAGGTAGATACAGATAGAGTTGGATTTCTCACACAAGAAGAAACACAAGCTCCCACAGATCTTAATAAGACTATATACTGATTTCTAGTAATAAAGCTTTTGCTATAATAAAATAGATATTAATTCAAACATTGGTCTGCAAGATTAACAGGGTGAGAATAGCAAAAATTCCATTAAGTTGCAAGGAAACTAGAGTGTCTTTATCTTAGTATTAATATATTAAATACTTTGAATAACTTTCTTTGAAGAAAGAAAAATTCATAAGATCACTGAAAAGTAATCTCAGATCCTATGGTGGTATACACACAAACACAAAGGCTTTTTACCATGAAATCTACACATTATTAAATATATATGGCTATAAGATATGTTATCTATCTATCTATCTATGCAACACACACATGTATCAGAAAAAGAAACTTACAGTTTCCTTATTGAACTGAAACCTTCTTATCAATGTATGATTGTCCCTGGTTTCCAGTAATAAATGAAAACCTCAAAAGATCAAGTCTGTTGACATGAGAGCTATTTAATCTTATTAGATAAATAAGGACATTTGTACTGCATATTTGCATAGCACTAACACATGTTTTTGTAATATTTCTTTTTGTTAAGGATAATGAAATATCCTGTGACATGGAACAATCTACTAACATAATTCTAAACCAGTTATTTTCATTATTTGAAATGGAAAACCTTCATTAAAGAGAACTATAATTTTCCATTTAAATTATACACCATATTTTTAGAAAGATTCATCCTAAAATAATTAACCTATAATGACCTCAGTATATTTATGTATATTTATCTGTGCAGATTTCCATAAAATAAAAGCTAGAACTACAGGCAGTGACTATTCTTTTAAAAACACTGGAGGATGTGTTTAGCCTTGTGTCCCACATCACAGTACCATGATTTGATTCTTGGTACCAGCTCCTGACTCCAGCTTCTTACTAATGTGCACACTGGGCAGGAGTGGTGATGGTTCAAGTAATGGATTCCAGCCATCCACACGGCAGGTCCATAGCCACAAGCTATTGAAGTATTTTGGGAAGTGAATCAGTGCATGCAATTTCTCTGTCTCTCTCCATTTCTCTTTGTAGTTTTCCTCTGTCAGTCAAATAAATATATTTTTATAAGAAAAGAAGGGCCTATGAGAGATCATTTTAAAAAACAGAGAACCCTGAAGCTAGTCCTCTACTGTCATTGGTGCCTTCATTCCCCAATGCAAGAACTTATGCCTACATAGGAAATAATATTAAAAAACTAAAACTTCCAATTGGGTTAATTTACTAAGTCACATTTATTAAAAATGTCATCTGGTTTAGTTTCTCTATGAGAAATCTGCAAACTGTCACCCATCCTTGGTCCCAGGTATGTAGAGATTTGCAGAACATTTTCTTAATCACACCATTAATCTGTGTATATGTCATGGGAGCCCACATTCCAGGCCTATGGATATCGTCAACACTATTATTAAGGTACTCTACCTTCCCTAACTCCTATATGTGCATATGTTGGCTAAAAAGTGTTTCATGAAATTAAATTCCAGAAATTGAGCATATTCTTGGTGTTTTCAAAGTATGTCACATGTTTTCAATCATTGAGATTTTAACCAGGAATTCAGGTAAAAAGAGAATGAGCTATGACATCCAAGATTTATAATTCTGCTTGCTGTTAATAGAAAACAGATCAATTGGACACTATGAGAAACAGTGACTTGATCAGCCCTTGTCCTGACTGTTGGTGTACAATGTAATATTTTATCCATTTTAGTATTTTTTTTGTTCTAGTACTATTGGTTGAATTTTTTTTTGACAGGCAGAGTGGATAGTGAGAGAGAGAGACAGAGAGAAAGGTCTTCCTTTTGCCGTTGGTTCACCCTCCAATGGCCGCCACGGCCGGCACGCTGTGGCTAGCATACCGCGCTGATCCAAAGGCAGGAGCCAGTTGCTTCTCCTGGTCTCCCATGGGGTGCAGGGCCCAAGCACTTAGGCCATCCTCCACTGCACTCCCGAGCCATAGCAGAGAGCTGGCCTGGAAGAGGGGCTACCGGGACAGAATCCAGTGCCCCGACCGGGATTAGAACCTCCGCTAGGAAGAGGATTGCCTAGTGAGCCACGGCACCGGCCAATTGGTTGAATTCTGTAATTAACACACAATTATTCTTAGGTGTTTAAATTTAACTGAAAAGTGATCCCTGTTAAATATAAGAGTGAGAATAAGAGAGGCAGGAGATGTACAATTTGGGACATGCTCAATTGGACTTTCCCCAAATGGTGGAGTTAGAAATGTGCCAGGGGATTCCAATACAATCCTATCAAGGTTGCATGTACCAATGCCATCTCACTAGTCCAAGTGATCAATTTCAGTTCACAATTGATCACACTGATAGGTCTAAGAGTCAAAGGGATCACACAAACAAGACTAATGTCTGCTAATACTAACTGATAGAATATAAAAGGGAGAGAACGATCCAACATGGGAAACAGGATACACAGCAGACTCATAGAATGGCAAATGTCCTAAACAGCACTCTGGCCTCAGAATCAGCCCTTAAGGCATTCAGATCTGGCTGAAGAGCCCATGAAAGTATTTTAGGCATGGAAAGCCAAGACACTCTCTCAAAAAACAAACAAACAAACAAACAAACACCTAAATGAAAGATCTCTGTGAGTGAGATCCCAGTGGAAAGAACGGGCCATCAAAGAAGGAGGTACCCTTCTCTGAAGGGAGGAGAGAACTTCCACTTTGACTATGACCCTGTCGGAATTAGATCAAAGTCGGCAAACTCAAAAGGCTTCCATAGCCTTGGCAACTCATGACTAGAGCCTAGGGACATTACTGATGCCATAAACAAGAGTGTCAAATTATTAAGTCAACAACAGGAGTCACTGTGTACTTACTCCTCATGTGGGATCTGTCCTTAATGTGTTGTCGAATGTGAAGTAATGTTATAACTAGTACTGAAACAGTATTTTACACTTTATGTTTTGTGTGGGTGCAAACTGATTACATCTTTACTTAATATATACTGAATTGGGATCCCTGTTAAACATAAGAGTAGGAATAAGAGAGGGAAGAGATATATAATTTGGGACATGCTCAAGCTGACTTGCCCCAAATGGTAGAGTTAGAAACATACCAGGGGACTCCAATTTAATCCCATCAAGGTGGCATGTACCAATGCCATCTCACTAGTCCAAGTGATCAATTTCAGTTCGCAATTGATCATAATGAAAGGACTAAGAGTCAAAGGGAGCACATAAGCAAGTCTAGTACCTGCTAACACTAACCGATAGAATAAATAAAGGGGAGAGTGATCCAACATGGGAAGTGAGATACTCAGCAGACTCATAGAATGGCAGATGCCCTAAATAGCACTCTGGCCTCAGAATCAGCCCTAAAGGCATTCGGATCTGGCTGAAAAGCCCATGAGAGTATTTCAGGCATGGAAAGCCAAGACACTCTGGCAAAAGATCTCTGTGAGTGAGATCTCAGTGGAAAGAACAGGTCTTCAAAGAAGGAGGTACCTTTCTCTGAAGGGAGGAGAGAACCTCCACTTTGACTATGACCTTGTCTAAACAAGATAAGAGTCGGAGAACTCAAGGGGCTTCCATAGCCTTGGAAACTCATGACTGGAGCATAGGGAGATTACTGATGCCATAGACAGGAGTGTCAATTGGTAAAGTCAACAACAGGAGTCACTGTGCACTTACTCCTCATGTAGGATCTCTGTCCTTAATGTGCTGTGCATTGAGATTTAATGCTATAACGAGTACTCAAATAATATATTTCACTTTGTGTTTCTATGGGGGTGCAAACTGTTGAAATCTTTACTTAATGCATACTAAACTGATCCTCTGTAAAAAAAAAAAAAAAAAAGAAAAGAAAAGAAAAGAAACTATCAACTCCCAACTTGACTCTCACTGGGATTAAACATGACAATAAGTCTGATCTGATTTCATCATCATTAAAAAAAATCATCTATTATTTTTCACTTTATGTTTCTGTGTGGGAGCAAACTGTTGAAATCCTTACTTAATGTATACTAAGCTGATCTTCTGTATATTAAGATAATCGAAAATGAATCTTGATGTGAATGGAAGGGGAGAGGGAGTGGGAAAGGGGAGGGTTGTGGGTGGGAGGGACGGTATGGGGGGGAAGCCATAGTAATCCACTATTCGTACTTTGGAAACGTATATTCATTAAATAAAAGTTAAAAAAAAATATATACTGAATTGATCTTCTGTATATAAAGATAATTGAAAATGAATCGATGTGAATGGAATGGGAGAGGGAGTGGGAGATGGGAGGGGTGCGAGTGGGAGGGAAGTTACAGTGGAGGAAAGCCATTGTAATCCATAAACTATACTTTGGAAATTTATATTTACTAAATAAAAGTTAAAAAAAAAACAGATCAATGGATAGATGTCTTAGTCTGTTTTGTGCTTCTATAATAGAATGCCTGAGATGGAATAATTTTATTTCTCACAGTTCTTGAGTCTGGAAAACTTAAGATCAAGGAACAGCCAGCTTTGGTGTCGGGTTTCAGGACGGTGCCTTGTTATTGGCAGAAAGCAGAAGCCCAGAGAATCCACTCCAGTAAAAACAAAACAAAACAAAACAGCATTTATTTATTCATGATGGGGAGCCATCATGACGTACACACTCCCCATTAGGCAATACCTCTAACATGGCTGCACTGGAGATTAAGGTTCCAATACATGAATTTTGGGAATACATTTAAACTATAGCAACACGTATCAATTTTCATAGGACAAAAGGCAGCAGGTAATCTCTACATAACAAAAACTGCCAGTTGAGTATGATCAATGAGTTTTGGTTTTGTGGCGTGAGTACGGTTAATCAGATTGATAGAGTTCAGACATGACATTTCTCATTTCCTAATAGAGTATGCTGCAAAACAGATTTATAACTTCTGAGACTTGAGGTATATATGACATTATTTCTATGAAATATTTGTGTTACCATAGATCACAGCTTTGAATTTGAATATCTTTTACACAACTATTACTATTTTCCACCTCATCTCAAATGTTTACTGTTATAGACTTTAACTGATTCTTAATCTCTTTTAAAGCACCATGAGCACTAAGCCATTTACCATGTTATATATCATATTTTATTTTCTGAATTTTTCTAAAGACTACCAAGGCAGTTTGAAAAATAGATTGCATTCACTTTCAAATAGTACATGATAGAAGTTATAATGCAGTAATTATTCATACTGTTATTATCATAAAGGAAGTACCACTAAAATAAATTAATAGGCACATTTCTATGTTTCTATTACAAACATTTCATATTTTAGTCTACACTTCACTTTATTGGAACTTCTGGTTTTAAAACATGCTTACTGATTAATGCACTGATTTTATATCCTTATTAACTCCTCATTCTATAATACAGAGAAATGCAATCTTGAATCTCAGACATAGAGTCAAATCCAACATGGCACAGATGTAACTGGGAATATGCTACTGACAGTGATTCTGCATGCTTACTGAGTTATTTCACTTTATTTTGCTGAAGCTAAGAAGAAACATTGCATCATAGCTGTACTTCTTGACCAGAAATGTGAGGATGACAGTAAACAGTTTCAAACTAGCCTCAAAAAAGGTATTTACCTCATACCATAAAAGTCCTAATCAATACTGAAAGCTTAATTGACAGTTGTTATAAGATATTCACACTATTTGTATTTATGAGTCTCATTTCACAAATATTTTAGTTACTTTCCTAAGTAACTAATTAATGATTATATTGAATTCCTTATCTTGTACTAAGAATACAAACCCATTTTAATTTATAATATTGTTTATCTGGGCTAAGCAATATTTAAAAAAAGCCTTATTCAACTGTATTGATATATTGTAATATTTGTTAAGTAAATACTTTTGAAAGGGAGAAAATTCTTTCCATAAGATAGCATAAGCAGAAGAGATCTGTTTATTCTAGATATTATATGGCATTGTAGATTTATCTTCATTTTTTCTAAAGATTTATTTTATTTATTTGAAAGAGTTACAGAGAACGGTACAGAGAGAGAGAGAGAGGTCTTCTCTCTGCTGGTTCACTCCCCAAATGGCCAAAACATCTGGAGCTGGGCCAATCCAAATCCAGGAGCCAGGAGCCAGGAGCAAGGAACCACTTCCTAGTCTCCAACGTGTTGCAGGGGGCCCAAGGACTTAGGCTATTTTCCTCTGCTCTCCCAGGTGCATTTGTAGGGATCAGAAGTGGAGCACCTGGGACAAACACCAGCGCCCATATGGGATGCCAGTGCTGCAGTCCTGGGTTTTTACCCACTGTGCCACAGCACTGGCCCCTATCTTCACTTTAAAAAGTTAGAGTACATAAGAATAAACCAGAAAGTGCCCATAATCTTCTCCCCTATATAACTACTGTTGAAACATAAGTGAGAAATTCTACAGTTTTACTCGCTATTTCACTTTTTAAGAACATACATAAAACTAAATTGTTATTCTAATTTTTCACTAAAGTTATAACATTAATTCTTATGGATGTTTCTGTAAATGCTAAAATTATATAAAAATCTGTAAATAAGCTATTAATTTTTCAATGGTTATATCACCTCAAACTTGTATTACAGATGATTTTTCATTCACTTATCATAGATAAATTACATTACTCAAGTGCTTTCTACTATATATCAATACCACAATTGGTCAAGCAGGAAACTGAATTCTACCCACTACTTAATTAATTAGTTAATTAGTTAGTTAATTTTGAACAAGAGGCCTCATATGAGCAAATTCAGGAATGTCACTGAAAGAATTTTAATGGTAGCAAAAGGGATGATATCAATTAAATTAGGTAGCTACTGAGATTCCTTTTTTCCCAGCCTATTCTAACTTTTAAATCAGTGTTGCCTAATAGATTGAAACAAAATTAATTTTAATTTACATAATAAATTATGGTTATTAATTTTGTGTCAACCTGGCTAGATTACAATGCCCAAATATGTGGTCAAACATGATTCTGACTATTTCTGTGAAGGTGTTTTTAAGATGAGATTAACATTTAAATGGATGAGTTTTGGCTAAAGCAGATTAGCCTCTATAATGAGGGTTATCCCATTGGTTGAAGGCCTTAATGGAATAAAGTATGACTTTCCATGAGGACCAACGAATTCTGCTTGCAGACTGCTTTTATACTTTTCTGTGGGCCTCCAACCTGCTGTCCTATGCTGCAGATTTTGTATGTGTTGCTCTGCAGTTGTGCCAGTACATTTCTTAAAATCTTTCTCTCTCCTAGTCTCCTCTCAACATATTTAGATACATAGTTAAATACAGACAGAGTTAGAGGTAACCATAAAAATATACATCTTTTATATCTAAATATGTATTTTAAGAGAGACAAAATAGGATACTATATATGTATATAAGAATATGCAAATATATAATCTTTCTATTTATATATATCTATGTATGATGGTATCTCAAAAGATTGTGGAAAAATGGAGTTAAAGACAAGTGTTATGCTACTTTGGAAAAATTTCTGGAATCTATGCATTATTCTTTTTATACTGTATATTCCATGAGTTTTTTGACATATAATCATATATAATTATACACATGAATATATATGTACAAGCACATATATACTTTATGTTGGTTTCGATTTATTTCTCTGAAAAATCCTGAATACTGACATAACTTGTAAATATAATTAGCTAGGAAAGAAGTTTAGTTTCACATTATGAATTTGATTTGAGTTACACACTTTAAAAAGTAGAGATTAATTTGTATGTAGATGAAATACACTTTTATGATAGCATGACTCCATAACTAACATAAGATGCTGAATGAATAAATGAAAGTTGTATTTATGAGTCTCATTTCACATGTATTTTAGTTACGTTCCTAAGTAACTAATGAATGATTATATTGAATTCCTTATCTTGTACTAGGAATACAAACCCATTTCAATTTATAATATTGGTTATCTGGGCCAATCAAGATTAAAAAAAGCCTTATTCAACTTGTATCAATATATTGTAATATTTGTTAAGTAAATGCTTTTGAAAGGGAGAAAATTCTTTCAATAAGACAGCATTAGCAGAAGAGATATGTTTATTCTAGATATTATATGACATGTAGATTTGCCTTCATTTTTTCTAAAGATTTATTTTATTTATTTGAAAGAGTTAAAGACAGAGAGAGAGAGATCTTCCATCTGTCCTCTCAAGAAAGCTATTTTTATGGACAGTAATACTATTTTTTGAATTCTCATTTCTGATTTCTATAGCCATTTTGTTTACAAATAAATGCTTAATAAAACTTATGTAATTCATGACCGCTGAACCAACACTTCTACATTTCCATTTGGTATCTTGTTTTTGTCTTACATAAATTACATGACCATGAGCATTTGGTGCAGCAGTTCAGACACCCCTGGGGGTACTTACGCCCATGTCTGATTGGCCAGGTTCAAGTTCTGCTCTGCTCCTGAGACCAGAAAATGCATACCCTGAGAAGCAGCAGTGATGACCCAAACACTTAAGTCCATGACAATCTCATGAGAAGCCCAGATTAACTTTCAGACTCCTGGATCTGACATGGTCCAGCCAAAGCATCTGGGGAGTGAGCTAGCTAATGGAAAAATCTTTGTCTCTCTCTCTCTCTGTCTGTACCTGTCTTTCAAATAACATAAATATTTAAATACATTTGTTTAGCATTTAAAAATATATAACTTTCTCTTGTGTCAGGGCTTCACTGTCAGACCTGCCTGATGTCACATTTTTCTGTCTGCTTATTTTTTTTTCAGTCCAAGGCCTACCCTTATTTTCAGTAGAAGATACTACTGTCTCCTAGCATATTTATTTCTAAAAAATGTCATTCTAAGTATTTACTCTTCTTGTCAATATTTACAAACATCAGATTAACAAAAATAAAGTAATATTACATTCAATGGAGAATGATATAAATATTAGACTTACTTCAGTACAGGATCAAGAATCTAATCCAATAATAATGGTCTGTCTCAGCACCCTGGCCTCAGAATCAGCCCTTAAGGCATTCAGATCCAGCTAAAAAACCCATGAGAGTTTCTCAGGCATGGAAAGCCAAGACACTCTGGCAAAAACAAACAAACAAACAAGCAAACAAAAAAACCTAAATGAAAGATTTCTGTGAGTGAGATCCAAGCAGAACGAATGGGCCATCAAAGAAGGAGGTACCTTTATCTGAAGGGAGAAGAGAACTTCCATTTTCACTATGGCCTTGTCTAAATAAGATCAGAGTTGGTGAACTCAAGAGGCTTCCATAGCTTTGGCAGCCCATGACAAGAGCCTCAGGTGATTACTGATGTCATAAATAAGAGTGTCAATTGTTACATTAACAACAGGAGTCACTGTGCACTTACTCCCCATGTAGGATCTCTGTCCTTCATGTGTTGTACTATGTGAATTAACAGTATAACTAGTACTCAAACAGTACTTTATACTTTATGTTTCTGTGTGGGTACAAACTGTTGAAATCTTTACTTACAACTGATCTTCTGCATATAAAGATAAATGAAAATGAATCTTGATGAAGAATGGAATGGGAAAGGGAGTGAGAGATAGGATGATTGCGGGTGGGAGGTGGTTATGGGGGGAAAAAGCCGCTATAATCCAAAATTTGTGCTTTGGAAGTTTACATTTATTAAATAAAAGCAAAAAAAATAATGGTCTGTTTCCCATTTTATTGAATATGCCTTACTTTGCTCCCTTTTTCTTTCCTCCCCTTCATAGTTTAATTTCTATAAGATTGTTTATATTCTCTTTTATATTACTTCAATTTGAGTTCTCCTTACACCACAATTTGATATCCACTTTTATCATACATAAAATAATTTTCCCTCCAAAGTTATCAATGAGAATTTTTTTCATTGTTTGACTTCACAATTTAAATTAATAATTGATTATTTATTCTGCTAACCAGTAAAGTTAGGATAGACCAATCTATTTTCCCTCTCTAACCCTCTGGCTGGTGTTTTACTACCTTGTGTTTCCTTTTCTCATAAGTAGACTCAGTTGATATACACTGATCTTTATTTTGGATTTCTCAACTTTTCAGTTTCCATTCTTACTCTGGTACCTCAACCAGTTTAATGACTTCTTCCACCATGCACAATCAAATCCCTCATTTTATCCCTTTTTATGGGAGCTCTCTGTTGCCCAATTGCTTGCATAATATCTATATCTGGTATATTTCAAGCATATATGAAGGTACTTAAACAATTAATGGAAAATGGAATTAACAGGTGTTTATTTTGGAGCAAAAAATTATTGGAATCTATGTATTTTTTGATAAGACATATTTTCTAAGAATTTTTCAAAGATCCCTCCTACTACTTAGAATGTCCACAGCTTGTCATTAACTCCAATTTATCAAACACATTCTTCTTTCAGAAATCTCCTTGAAGCACACCAGCATCTGGTTGTTCAAATCAATGACCTGTAAGCTATATTTGACTCTTCCTCTCTTCTTTGTCCATTCAAATAAATTACGATATTTAACACTTTGTTGCCTTTCATGTCTTCTGCCAGCACTCAGGACTCTATTCTTGTCAGCGCCTGAAATATTATCTCTTTGTATATGAGGGTATTTTAAAAAGTTTATGGAAAATGCATATTATAATAAAACCATGCCTAGTGTCAGATATTTTTGCATCCAATCTTTTAATTCTATTTTCTATGAATTTTAGACCATTTTATAGAATAAATCTAGGGGCAAGTATTTACTATAGAGGTTAAAACAGAGCTTGACATCTGGACCCCATATCAGAGTATCCAGATTCTCTCTTTTTTTTTTTTAAGATTTATTTATTTATTTGAAAGGCAGAGATACAAAGAGGGAAGGGGATGGAGGGAGTGAGACAGGGAGAACCCAGGAGCAGAAGCTTCTTCCTGGTGTCCCACACAGGTGCAGGGACCCAAGTACTTGGGCCATCTTCTCTTGCCTTCCCAGGCACATTAGAGGGAGCTAGATTGGAATAGAGCAGCTGGGACTCAAAATGGAGTCTACAGGGGATACTGGCACTACAGGGGAAGGCTTAAGCTTCTACATCACTGTGCTGCCTACCCCTCACTCCCCGATTCTTTACATGACTTTGACTCCAACTGCTGACTCCAGCTTCCTCCTAATGCAGACACTAGAAGGCAGTAATGTTAGCTCAGGTAATTGAGACTCTGCAACCTTCTTTGTAGACCTTGATTGACTCCTTCACTCTTAGCATTTGATCAGCCTTGCCCCAGCTCTTTGAATATTTGGGGACTGAAGCAGGAGAGGGAAATCTCCCTCATATACATCCACATACATAACATATGTAATTACATAATTTGAGAGACAACTATAAGATGATCATGGTTTAAGATATAGCAAATCATATTTTCAATAATGTATTCTGTTATACATTGACAATCATACCTGTATACATTAACAGTGCATGCCAACCATTGCATTCATCAAATCAAACATTTGACATTCTGTGATAAGAACTTTTGAGATCCACCCTCCCTAAAATGTACAGCACTCAACTGTCACTGATATTCACCACACTGCATAAAATCCCAGAAAGATCAAAATTTTCTTCCTATCTAATTGAGGCTGTGTACCTTTTGATCATTATCTTCTCATTCTTCCCACCTTATTAATTCTTCATTAATAATGAATTTAATCATTCATTGATGTTTTCCCTATGAAAGAGAATCCCTTAAAATAAGAGGATGAATTGTATCTTCTATATTGCTGAATTCCTACTAGATTGAATAGTGATTGCCTTCTAGGCTGTAAGCACTCAACAATTATTTCAAGTTAATTAATTTTATTTAAAAACATTCATTGAAATAACAGATTTTCATGTCATAAGCAGATTTCCTTAGAAAAGCAATCATATTTTCTTCTAGAAAAAAGTTATTCAAAATGTATACAAATCCTGTTATTATTTTCCACTGGACTGAGATCAAATTGACCATCATTTCTTCTACATTAGGCTGATTATGTAATGAGAATTGGGAAGACAATTTATTGAAAAACATCTAACCTGTAAGTCATACTAAACTAAATTAAATACATTCTTAAAGTAATAAATTACCATCTGTTCACTTTTTCTAAGGGATAAACTGTTTGAAATTAAGTCAGTTTCAAAGGGAAAGATGATGTGATGCTGAAGAGTTACAGAATGTGAATTAGGCAGTTTACATTCTATTCCTTATCAAAAGAATACATAAATATGGATATATTAGTGTTTAACTCTCTATATTCTGTTTCCCATAAATTTTATTTTAAATATTTTCAGTACCAAAGCCCAGAAAAATAAATCAATCAGCACAGGATAATTTAATGGTTTAGAAAATATTTTGATTAAATGACATTATAAATCATCAAAACTATTTAAATTTTTTCTATATTTCTGTAATTTCTATATAGGTATTTTATTTATTTATTTATTGACAGGCAGAGTTAGATAGTGAGAGAGAGAGAGACAGAGAGAAAGGTCTTCCTTTTTCCATTGGTTCACCTCCCAAGTGGCCGCTATGGACAGCACCTTGTGGCCAGTGCGCTGTGCTGATCCGAAGCCAGGAGGCAGGTGTTTCCTCCTGGTCTCCCATGGGGTGCAGGGCCCAAGGACCTGGGCCATCCTCCACTGCACTCCCGGGCCACAGCAGAGAGCTGGACTGGAAGAGGAGCAACCGGGACAGAATCCGGTGACGTGACTGGAACTAGAACCCTGGGTGCCGGCGCCGCAGGTGGAGGATTAGCCTATTGAGCCGCGGTGCCGGCCTCTATATAGGTTTGATTATTATCTGTGAATAAAATATAAGTACATAAATGAAAGGTAATACTTTTGCCTAGGTATGAAAATATAAAATTGATAATATTTTCTGGATCATTTCAAACCTTCACTTGTTTTTCTCACCTTTCATGTCTTAGCTCAAATTAAGATATATCAAAAATTCTTTTTTAATAACATTGTCATATAAATAAACTTTTTATTTTACCTGTTGAAATCTATTTTACCCTTCCCATAAAATATCAGGGACTTTAAAAAATTCCTTTATACTCTTTAGGAACAGCCAGAATTAGCCAAGCTACGATAACATCCCTTGCTTTCCTCATTCCTCTATAATAGTTGAGGAACTAGTGATACTGCTATTCTTGCCTTTTCTGGCACCTCATCTCAGGAGAATATTAATGTGTGTTATGTAACCATATTGTCAGATGGCACAATTATTTTGCTGTCATTTTTTCTTTTGCCCACCTGATTATATGAACTTTCCTATCCCATGGACTAGAAAATTTAACTCAGATTCTCAACACTGATATATTCTGAAGCTACTTCTAGTACCAAATGCCAAAAAAGTTATGAATTAGTGTAGAAGAAATAAAACAATATGAGTTTTATAACAAAATACAGTTTATTCATCAATGAAAGTGCATGCTTACCCATGTGTTGAATGGCTGGAGGAATGGTTTCTAGGTTAAGAATCCAGAAATCTCTCCACAAACTGGCATGGTTGCTGCCCCCTCTCTAACCTGTCCTGGATTTAATGTGAACAAAGCTATGACCATGCCACTGCTGAGTTGCCTCATTTCTTAATACCCATTAACATGTGAATTGAGTCCTTCTAATATGTCACTATAGCAGGCTTGAAAACACAAAACAAGGGAATAAACAATGGTCCATGGAGTGTGACCCACTCCACATCAACTGCTTCTGGATACGAGGAAATATGGAGAGTATGTAACATAATTTTGCTGAAGGAAAGCCTCACTCACACCCTGGGAGGCAGTATATTTTGATTTTGGCTCATCCACTTGCACCCCGTCACCTACCTGGGAGCCTTGTATGGGTTTCCTGCTCCTGGCTATTGTGAGCATTTGGGGAATGAACCAGCAGATGAAGGAGCTCTCCTCTCCCAGGCTATGTTTCTCTCTCTTTCTCTTTGTCTCTCTCTTTCAAACAAATAAAGATTTTCAAAGAAAATATAATACTTAATAACAAAAATTCTAAAGTATATAGAGACCAACTTAAAAAATGTTTCATTAAATAGTTTTGGGAAAAAGCATTACCTAACCGATTTATATAATTGGAATAATGTATCGCGTTAGTAGACATCAAAACTTATCATGAAGAGGGGGATTCTCTACTTACACATTTTAAAATAAAAAATATTAATAAAAATTGTTATCAAACATTAATTTTGTGTATACTCTGAAAAAAATCATTCCAGACTGATATAACATTATACAAATCCAAGAACATCTAAGCAGTATTTTACAAAGAAGAACAAGGAGGAATAATTACCACAGCACTTTTAAGGTAAAAAAATAGTAATAAAAACTTTGTAAAAAATAGTATAAAAAAACAGGAAAAATAGGGATATGTATATTTTTATACCGCAGAAATGACATTATTTTCTAATTTCAAAAACAAAATACAGAAAACTAAGAATGATTATAATTCAGTGTTGAAAATAACAGAATTAGATATTTATTTCATATCATATACAAAAGTTAACTATACTTAAATTGAAATCTAAAAGAATAATTTTGGTAATTCCATTTTATTTATCATAATTGATTCATTAAACAATATTTCAAAGATTTAATATCCAGGATGTTTAGGAACTCTAAAAATTCAATTCAAAAACAATACAATGCACAGTCAAATTAAGAAATGGGCAAAGGATCTGAAAAGACATTTCTCCAAAGAAGAAAAACAAATGGACAACAAATTTATGAAAAAAAAGTCATCACTAGACATCAGGAAAGTGCTAATCAAATCACAAGTAATCATCTTACTCAAATGAGAATTAATATTACCAAAAACATAAAAAATAACAAATCCAACATATATGTGGAAAAAGGAAATTCTTATCTGTTTTGGTATTAGTGCAAATTACTATAGCCATTATAGGAAACAGTATGGAAATATTTAAAAATTTAAAATTGATCTATCATATGACCCTCTGGAAATATAGTTGAAGGAATGAATTCAAGGTATGAAAGAAATATATGCAATTCTATGTTATTATAGAGATATTCACAATAATTAATAGGTGCCCAAGATGGACAAATAAAGACAGACCAAGTACATATATACATACTAGAATATTTTTCAGCCATATAAATGAATGACAGCCTGATATTTGCAGTAAAATTTAAGTTCTTGTGATTACCAAAAGGGTGGAGAAGGGTAGATAGAGGATATAGGTACAAAACCACAGATAGATAGAAATACCAAATTTTAGTGTTCCATATCCCAGTGGGATAACTATAGGTCATAATAATGAGGTAGGGATTGTATGAAAAACTAGAAGAAAGGAAGTTGCAGGTTTCATACATAAAATTACCTCTGGACTGTGACTCACTTTACTGTTGATTATATGAAGAATCAGACATTATTTCAATTTTTTTTTTTCTATGAAATCTAACCCTCACAGAAGAGGAGAAGAGGTAGACTACTAGGATACAGAGCCTATGGGGAATTCTGTGAAGATTTTAAGAATTTGCTCCTGTAGTTTGAGGCACACAATAGACTTGAAGTTTGGCTAACAGTTGCGGGAAAATAAAACTGGGAACAGTGAGACAGAGAGACAGAGAGAAAGGCCTTCCTTTGCAGTTGGTTCACCCTCCAATGGCCGCCGCGGCCTGTGTGCTGCGGCCGTTGCACTGCGCTGATCCGAAGCCAGGAGCCAGGTGCTTCTCCTGGTCTCCCATGGGGTGCAGGGACCAAGGACTTGGGCCATCCTGCACTGCACTCCCAGGCCACAGCAGAGAGCTGGCCTGGAAGAGGGGCAACTGGGACAGAATCCGGCGCCCCGACCAGGACTAGAACCCTGCATGCCGGTGCCGCAAGGCGGAGGATTAGCCTAGTGAGCCACAGCGCTGGCCTATCCCTTATTTTCACATTAAGGGTTGGAAGCAGACTAGAGGTGGAGAAGAGGAATAAAAGTGCTAGTCCAAGAAATACTGCACAAAAGCAAAAGCACGGCCTGGATCAAGTCCAAGCTAGAGGGGATCAAATCTTTAAATAAATTAGAGATTTTTGTAAATATTTAATGGAACTAACTACATATATTAATAAATGGCCTAAGACTATCAGGGGAAGAAAATGACCAACGAATTTATTATTCATTTCCTTATTTTCTGGCATGAGTTGTATAAATAGGCATTGGGATTTACCTTAGATTTGTCTGAAGTCTCATGTGGACGATTTGAAAGGGTAGTAGAGATAGAAGTGCTGGAGAATGAAAAAAATTCCCTCTTTTTCAATTCATTATTTCAAATTTATTGTTCAATTACCCAAGATTATTATTCAGATGAGGTAAATAATGTGTATTAGTCAATAAGATCACAATGAACAACAGAATTAAATAGTAGACATGAATATGGCAAGACAACTGCTGCTGAACTGGAAAAGGAAATGGACTTTAACATATTTCAATCGTAGTTTTAATCAGAGAAATGCAGATGAAAATAAATTTGCATTTCTATTCCTTCCATATAATCATATCTCCTAAAGCATAGGCTTTGTACACTAAATAAATGCCTATTTAAAACCTTTGGCTGTCTCACAGGCACCTCATCCTATGCTCTAGTAATCATGCTTGATTTTTAATTTTGTTTTGTTTTATCTCAGTAACTGGGAATAATATCCTCCCACTTGCTAAAGTCAGAAAATCATATCAAACTTGCTACCATCCCCCTTTATTCATAATATTAGAAAAGATCTTTATTGTATTGTCCAATGCCACCTATTTATTTATTTAAAGAGGATTCTACTTCTTTAAATCTCATTAAATCTTAAATGCCATTATCACAATATAAGGAACTCTTACCTCAATTAGGCTAAATTTCACATCATTGCAACTGCTATTCTCTAAGGTAAGAAATGCACACTTTTATTTGTTAACAAAATGCCACTTTCTACATAGACAGTTAAAAACTTTTACACACAAAAAAAATTTTCACTGCTTTTCAATTCCCTTCAAAGCATTCCCCAAATACTTTAATACTGAATTGCAGTCTCCTCATAATTTACCTCTGCTTCCCTCTCCAGGCACATCTTACTCCCTTTTTCAATCTTTCTTTCATATTTTATTTTTCTTTTAAATTTGACAGAAAGACAAAGCTCTCATCGGCTGCTTCACTCCCCAAATGTCCACAATGACCAAGACTTGGCCAAGCTGAAGCTGGGAGCCAGGAATGTAATATGGGTCTTCCTCAAGGGTGGTTCAGGGGCTGAACCACCTGGGTCATCACTGCTGACTACTAGGCTGTATATTAGCAGGAAGCTGAAGTCAGGAGCCAGGAGATGGTGCTGAATCCATGAACTCCAGTGTGGAATATGGGCATCATCACAGGACAATTGCCAGCCCCTTCAATCTCTTCACTGTGTTGCTCTTTCTCTACCACTGAACTTTTATGCAGTCTACTGCTTGTTTTGAACACCAACACTGTCGCTCCCCCTCTTCGTGGAGGAACGACACAGGACCCTGTGCTGTTCTTTTGTCTGCTCGGCCCTCCCCGGGTTTGCTGCTGGTTCTTCCCAGGTTGGCTACCGACCCTTCCACCTCCGTGGAAGGGCGGTTCCCCCTGCTGCTTTCCCTACTTCCGCGGGGGAGCGGCACACCGCCGGCCGGCTCTCTCGGGGGCTGCACAGGTGTTCCTTCAGATAGATGTTCCCCTTAGATGTTCCTGGTGCATGTTGTCTCTCTCCTCCTTTATAGTCCTCTTCCACCAATCCGTGCTCTGCTACCCACACACCGAGCGCGCCACTCTCCTCCAATCAGGAGCGGCTCCTGCAGCTTGTCAAGTTGGTGAGAGGCAGCTGGGTAGAAGCTGTTCGCTCCTCTCCCAGCGCCACATTGTGGGAGAGCAGATGCATAGAATAAGTCTTAATTCCAGTAACAGTATAGTCCGAGTTGCTCCCCACACAACACTATCTAATTTCCTTGACTTCATTTATAGAAACATTATGAGAACAGAAGTAAGCATTGTGGAGGAGCGTATGGTAAGTTACCTCTTGTTCATAGCTGTGTCCCCTCACCCACATACCCTATTTTCAGATTCATAATGCAAAAAGAATTAAAATAATGGAGAAACCATAAATAAATTAGAAGAAAATACTGATTCTTTTTCTAGTGGTTTTAACTTCAAGATAGGGTTTCCCTTTATAAATGGATTTTGGAAATGTCATCAAGATGGTTTCAAAAACTCCAATTCAACAGATTTTTATTAAGCTTTATTTTGTTCAAGAAACTGTTCAAGTGCCTGAATAAAATACTGAATAAAAAGACATTATTTTCACACTCAGGAGAAGTACATCCTGCTAGGAAAGAGAACAGCAATGGATATGGTATTTGTAGAAGATACTTGATATGTTGAAGCCAATAATGAAATAACTTAACCTAAAAATAGAATCTGAGGATGGGAAATCTGGAGATTCCTTTGCTAAAAAACAAACAAACAAACAAAAAACCCTTCAGTTAAGAAGGATGATAATAGTGATGGAGAATAGAGAGAAACAAAAGAAAACTTATGCAAAGCTGGTGAAGGAAGCCAGGTAAGTAAGAGATACTTGAGGGCCTTGGGCAGAACTTGGGAAGAGGCCTGTTATGAAATGATATGAGACACTAAAGTAAAGGCTTATTACTCAGTCATTGGCTTGGCTTTATGTTAAAGATTATTGAAAGACAACAAATGATGCTAATCTCTGATCTGGGAACATGTTTGGATATGCAGTTTGAAAAGATCACACTGGTTATTTGTATAAAGGAAATATAATATAATATGTATAGGTGAGGTGATTTTAGATTATCTCTGATAGATTTACTTGGTAGACAGGGATGATGACTGGGAAAGAGACTGGAAAACTGGCAAAAATTTGAATGCACCTACTATAAAGAAATGGAAAACTAAAGCAATAATCCCCTAGTAAGAGAAGATAATCTGTCTTTTTAGTAAGTGAGCTCTATTGCTAAAAGATCTTAGACACTGAGTCTGTGGAAAGGCAAAATCTGTATTATTAACACAAGACCAATAATAGGATCTAGACAACAAATGAAAAAAAATGGCTTAAGTATAGCAGGAAAATAAATGAGGCAACCTTTCTAGACTGAAGGAATGGTCAAGACGGTCAGTCATCTGTCCACTACTGTGGTGCAATTGAGGCCTTCAGAAACAAAGTGTAGGTCAGAAGAATCATTGTAGAAGAGAAAAAAAAATCTGATTGAGAATATGATTTCAACATAATACTGTGTGGAACACTTCCTGAATCACATGGGTTCTTTTGGTTCCTTCCTTCCTTCCTTCCTTCCTTCCTTCCTTCCTTCCTTCCTTCCTTCCTTCCTTCCTTCCTTTCTTTCTTTCTTTCTTTCTTTCTTTCTTTCTTTCTTGACAGGCAGAGTGGACAGTGAGAGAGAGAGACAGAGAGAAAGGTCTTCCTTTGCCGTTGGTTCACCCTCCAATGGCTGCCGCGGCCTGTGCGCTGCGGCCGGCGCACTGCGCTGATCCGATGGCAGGAGCCAGGTGCTTCTCCTGGTCTCCCATGGGGTGCAGGGCCCAAGCACTTGGGCCATCCTCCACTGCACTCCCTGGCCATAGCAGAGATCTGGCCTGGAAGAGAGGCAACCGGGACAGAATCCGGCGCCCCGACCAGAACTAGAACCCAGTGTGCCAGCGCCACAAGGCAGAGGATTAGCCTAGTGAGCTGCGGCGCCGGCCCTCATTTCTTTTTTGTCATTGTTTTTTTTACATGTGAATTATGAAACACTTAGTTCTCCTTTGCTTGATTTTGGAAGTAGGACAATCAACTGATAGACTAATTAAGTCAGACTTTTACAATAGGGAAGAGGAAAGTCAAATTAGTGATGCTGGATATTTTATTAATTTGATCATTAATATGAGCTGCTTTTTAAAAAGATTTACATATGTATTTCAAAGGCACACACACTGAGATGAGAGAGAAAGAGAGGGAGAGAGAGAGAGAGGAGAGAGAGAAAGAATCTTCCATCTGCTGGCTTATTCCCCAAATGACTGCAAAGGCCAGGGTTGGGCCAGGCTGAAGCCAGGAGATTGGAACTTTATCCGGGTTTCCCACATGGGTTGCAGGGGCCCAAATACTGGGCCATCTTTTGACGCTTTCTCAGGAATATTAGCAGGGAAATGAATTAGACGTGGAGCAGCATGGATTTAAATCCATATAAAATGCTGGCCATTGTAGTGGTGGCTTAACCCTTTGCATTACATTGCCAGTCCCTAATGTGAATTACTGAATGGGAACATAAAGAAAAAATGTCATTGAAATGAATTTTACCTCATACAAAGGTGGTATATTTCCACAGTGATTATATCTGTGTAATTAATTTTATGTGCCATTTTTTAAACTTACCTCTAATTTTTAAAGTGTCTGCAATAAACTTGCATTGCTGCTTTTGTTATCAAAAATAATTGTTGATTCTTCTTCAGACAATGACTGAATATGTTGTTCGAAGCTACTTCTGCTGAGAACAACTAGAAAACCCGAGGGGAGAAAAGCACACACATTGGTTTGATGGCACTGGGGAGCCATGAAGGCAGGGAGCTTTGCTAGAATGACATGAAGCAAGAGAGCTGATCTCAATAGCTGGATTTGCTGTTCTCCTTGAAGCAATCATAAATTCTAAAGCAGAGGTATTGTTATCAAATCTTGCAGGCAAGTGGGCTTACAACAGCTGGAGGGAAACAATGAAGTTCACAGGATGTCATGAATGAGGATTCTGAAAAACAGCTGAGGCTCTACTTACGACAGAAAATGCTATACCTAGAAGTATGGGAGGAAAGGAAAATACACAGTTTTCAAAAAGAATGAAGCTCAGCTTTGACTCAGTTCTGCCTGTGGAAAAACTGACTGCTATAAGTAATACAGGTTTTATCAGGAAAGGGATACCATCACCCAGAGCATTATTTTCAACTCATTATGATACCTATGCTCGCCATTTAATAGAAATTATATGCATACAAAATTAGGCATTAAAATGGAAATAACTGAGGCTTTGATTTGCATTTTTGTTACAATTTGTGATATTGTACTTTTTCATATACCTGGTGGTCATTTGTGTTTTTTCTTTGGAGAAAAGTCTATTAAAGTAATATGCACATTTTTATCAGTTTCTTTTTTTATTATTTTGCAGTTAAATCGAAGGAGTTCCTTATATATTTTGGAAATTAACTCCTGTTTGAGATGTTTTCAAATATATTATCCCATCCCATAGATCACCATTTCGCTATGTTGATCATTTTTCTTTTCCGCACAGAAGCTTTATAGGTTGATGTAGTCCTACTTTATACATACTCTCTTTTGTTACCTCTGATTTGATGTGATATCCAAAATATCATTGTAAAGACCAACATCAAGAAGTTTTCTCCTTCTGATTCCCTTTAGTTTTCTTCTAGGCATTTTACAGTTTCTAGACTTTGATCTATTTTGAGTTGATTTTTGTGTGTGGTAGAAAAGATTGGGATGCAAAATCACTATTTTGCATGTGGATATCCAGTTTTGGCAGCATCATTCCTTGAAGAGACTATTTTCTCTCCAAAGGCATTTTTGGCACTCTTGGTGAAGATCAGCTTACAATACACACAAGAGTTTACTTTTGGATTCTGTTGTACTTCATTACTCTATATGGCTGCCACGGTTCAAGTACCATAGCATGTTAACTACTTTATCTTTGTTATATTAGAAACATCTATAGAACACCATTTCTCTTCACTATTTACAGTTGTTTGTAAAGGGTATTTTATTTTTAATACAAATAAATGAATGAATATATTACTTTTTTATTAATTTTAACTACTTTAGTGTACAATTATAGGAGTGTCACTAAATTTAGCTTTAAATTAACTGAAAACTTGGATGAATCAAGAATAATAAACATTTAATTTTTTTCTTGTTTACATGTGAAGTGTAACAGATACCTGGAAACTTTTATCAGAAGGAAGTCAGTACATTCAAAAATAGTGGGAGTTGAGGGAAGAACAAAGGCTAGCATTTCAAACGATGAAGCAGGTATAAAACATATGAAATGAGGCCAGAAGTAATTGGAAATGGAAATGGAAATAAGGATGAACGTCAGTAATAAAGAAAAAAAGAGATTAACAGGACTCAAAACTCTGTTTATAGACCTCAGAAATTGCTAATATATCCTCTATTCTTATTTAAAATTTCTTCAAATTATAGGATCAAAACTACTTTATATTTCAGTTACTGGCTTAAAATAGCCCTTTTTGTCATTTCTTAATTCTACATAGATTTATATGTTATGCAGTCTGATTTCAAAATGTTCGGTAAAAGGTGAGAGTGTTTCCTTCCATCTGACATGATCAGATTCATTTTTTGCCTTTGCTGTTTAAGTTTTACTGAAAGAAAAAATGTTATTTATTCCCATTTTCTTCTGTTCTAATAAGCTTTGCCTCTGGCTTGTATTCTAAATTTCTCATCATATTTTATATACCCTGTTTCAGGACAAAGTTTATAGCTGCTCAAGAAGAATATTTTAATGTCAACTTTATAATAGTAGCTCTAATATCTAAGAGGATAAAACCTGGTTATGTTTAAATTAGTTATTAAAATATAATTGCATTACTAGTAAACCATTTCAGGCTATAAAAATCTCCAGATTCATACTGTCACCACGCATATTAAGGTGAAACGGGTTCTTCACAGGAATAAATAGCCCTTTTGTTGTTTTCTGTTCTCTCAGGAATAAAATAGCTTTTGGAATTATACTGTATTGATGTGAATGAGCACAGGATGGGAAAAATCACATGTATTTACAGATAATAAGACTTGTAATCCTTGGGGAGATTAATCTGTCGATTTAAATAAGCAAGCCTTGAGAAAGATCCTAGTGCCAAACCAAACTAGGCTAGGATGACACTGAACATTTTAAATCCAAGGAGACAGTTGACATTCTCAGAATAATCCTGAAACAGGCCTTTTGGTCCTCAGAAATATTCTGTACTGTTGTTCTGCCCATTTGTTGAAAAGTTTTTCATTTTCAAAACAATAGGAGCAGCACAAATTATGTAAACCCTGTAGAGTGATATTGATTTTGCAGAATAATTAGTTCCTCTAGAAATAATTTCAATAAATTTTAATCTCTTGATAAGTAAAAAGTTACTAATGAAAACAGCTGTGCATTGGTTTTAATTATTCTTATTTTATTGCATTTTTGTAATTACTTTTTAGAAATAAACTATGAATAAGTATTTAGAATTTTTAAATTATATGATGAATCATATTCTATTTTATAAATTTGTAGCTAAATAAAGATATTGGTACTATAATACTAGAATCTTGAGCTTTAAGATCTTTAAAATTAAGAAAACTACGAATCAGTGATAGGTATGCGGAATTAGCTGTACAGCTAGATAAATTGGAGTTTAACAAAATTTTACACAAAATCTAAAGGAGAATTTTTATGTCAATAATACTTCTATAAAATTTAAAAGTGAAATGGTAATGAAACACAAAACTGCACAGTCTATATGTGAAGAAAATGAGGAAAAGTCAATATGTTGATTGAGCATGTTTTGAGGAAGTAGGGACTTGTTAAAAGCTGTTCCTCAATTTTTTTAAACTGTTAACACTGATTTTGTTAGTCAAACATCTGTATGACTTTTGCTTCAATTTATGAAGTCGTCATCTCTTATTGCTCTTGCTCTATATCATTCACCGACTGAATTGTCAAGAATTTCTCTATTTATGAAAATTGGAGTTATTACAGTATAAGTACCAAACCAATTAATTGCTTTGAAGCCTCTTAAATGATATTCCTTGAAATATTAAGGACCCTTAATTGTTTCCATGTCTACCTCCCATTTATTGATTGGTTGCTCTTCAAATATTTAGATATACTTCCCAATATGTGACAATTTAACTTTGATTATTAAACATTAAAGAATTTTTCTTTCTTTTGTCTTTGACATGTACTTCCCTTTTTAGTTCGTCAAATGGATTTGCTTTGTATTCCAATAAAGTGTCTTGAAGAAATTATTTAAATAAATTGTTATTATTTTCAGGACTTTACTATTTATATAATTACTGTCAATTTTATTGTAACTATTTTCAGATCTTACAACTTAATTTTTCCATTATATATGATCATGTATTCCTACTTAGGGATTAAGCTCCACTAGTAAAGACTTAACCTTTTCTTACTAGCTTTCAAGCATGAGCACCTAGCATATACCTTGTCACATTAAATAATATGCATGAAAGAAAGAAGCAAATTAGTTACCTTTATTCATACTGCATCATACAGAGAAAGTCTGAATAACTTTCATCTCCCCAGTAATGTTAAAGATAATTAATCATCACGTTCTCAAATTACATAGACAGCATCACAGAACACTGGAGAGCAAGGACTACAGAGAGAGAAAACAGGATCTACACGTTAACGATACGTGTGATCTTAGACAAATTATTGTTTTATGTTTGGTTTAATTCTGTGTAAAATGGGTATGGCAATCAAATTCTGTTGTGAGGATTAGATATGTTTTTTTTTAAAACTTTTATTTAATGAATATAAATTTCCAAAGTATGACTTATGGATTACAATGGCTTCCCCCCCATACCGTCCTTCCCACCCACAACCCTCCCCTTTCCCACTCCCTCTCCCCTTCCATTCACATCAAGATTCATTTTCGATTATCTTAATATACAGAAGATCAGCTTAGTATACATTAAGTATGGATTTTATAGTTAAACAGATAATCTTGTCTGTCACATGGTTAAGTACAACATAGCATTTGCTATGGATTTTCTTCTACATGTTATTTTATTACTCAAAGTAGAATACGTTTGCTTTCTTCTTTATTTGGTACCTTAAAAACTGTATGTGCCCAGCAGGTGTACATTATTTCAATATAATGTGATGTTTTATTTTCTTGTGTTTTATCTGCCTGTTATTTACTATAATTAATTTCTACATTTTAATTTTCCATATTTTAGGGAGTCAATTTCATTAAAGTTCTCACTTGCCAATAAGTGCTCCAATTTTCTTATGTTGGTTATTTTAAGAGTTTTTGTTATAACCTGGCGTGCCCTGAATTTTATTTCTAAACTGTTTTGGCCAAATATTTCATAAGAAGATAAAATCATTTTATCCAATTGTACAAATATCTTTACTCATGACCTTTCTGAAACTTATTTTTAATGTCTTAGGCCTTGCAGAAATTCTTTTACAGATTAGTTTAAAAACCACATAGTTTTGAAGAGGAAATTGACAAACAAACATTAAGTACCCAAATTGGAAACGGCTAGGAACCAGGTGCTCTTTTATTACTGAACTTATTTTTGGTTTCTCCTTATGCCCCAAACTAATCCCTGATTTCCAAGAAAACTTAGTTTTACTTATTTATTATATTCATTGATTAATTAGAGAGCTAACTTCTGAATCTGTACGAAAGCAATTAACATATATTTAAAATTCAGCATATTTTAGAAAAGTCTAAGATATCTAAATTAAGAAGCAAACAAGAAGACTGTTGGCCTCAACTAAGATGTTATTGTATTTTAAAATACCTTAAAATATTGAAGGGATAAATAACTGATTCACTGTTGCTGTGGATTCATTCTGAGAGGAGGAGTACTGTGGGAGTAAGAGGCATAGAGTCACCACACAGACACCAGGGTCGGTGAAAGCGGGCCAGAGGTGAGCAGCCCACAGACTCCTTTATTTCAGTTGATAAAACAGCTTAAATAGCTGAGGTAGCCAATCCGGCCATTTGCGGTTTACGCCCTAACCAATCACTGCCTGTTGCCAAGCAGGCTCCTTTGCCGGGTGGATTCTGAAGCCATTCCTGAGTAACTGACACTCCCTTGCCAGCGGCCATCTTGGCCTGGCCTTCTCATTCCACCACAATTCACTAAATGAAACTAAACAAACAAAAATATTTAGCTTCTGCCAGACAGACATATTTTCTAATATCAATAGACAGCATAAAAACCTGTATTTGGATACCAATACTGTAAAATATTTAATATAAAGAAGAATGTATTACTGGGGCCAGTGCCACGGCTCTCTTGGCTAATCCTCCACCTTGCAGCGCTGGCACACCGGGTTCTAGTCCCGGTCGGGGCGCTGGATTCTGTCCTGGTTGCATCTCTTCCTGTCCAGCTCTCTGCTGTGGCCTGAGAAGGCAGTCGAGGATGGCCCAAGTGCTTGGACCCTGCACCCGCATGGGAGACCAAGAGGAAACACCTGGCTCCTGGCTTCGGATCGTATCAGTGCACCGGCCAATGCGGCCATTTGGGGGCTGAACCAATGGAAGGAAGACCTTTCTCACTGTGTCTCTCTCTCACTGTCTAACTCTGCCTGTCAAAAAAAATTAAAAAAAAAAAAAAAGAATGTATTACTGGATCAGAAATTGCAATCTTAAGAAGGAGTTTAGGTAAGTTACACAAGTAATAGTTTCTTTTTTAAGAGAAAAAAACCTGATATTTAAAGTAATGATAAAAGACACTGTAAGTAAATTTCTCAAGACAATAATAATATGAATAGTTTGGAAGTGCACTTTTATGTCAAGAATAATCTAAAACCCTGATTTGATGTGTAGCAGTAGTGTTTTCAGATAGCCTGGTTTGATTATCTTCTAGGAGGAGGGCAAGTGTATTTCCAGACTCACGTAATATGTAGGTCAGAAGTAGTTAGTTAAGATCCCCTTTGGTTTCTAAACTTAGGGAACCATTGATGGACACAATTCCTGTTCTCAATAGCCTACAGGCTTCTTGTAGTAAAGCATAGTGTTTAATAGTATGGACTCTAGACTCAATGCCCAGTTCGTTTTTTTGTGTGACCTGAAGGCTAACACCCTTCTGTTCTTTGCTTTTTTTTTTTTTTTTCTTATCAAAGAATGACAACAATTGTGCCAACCTCACAGAAAACATTTTGATGATTAAATAGGATTTAATGTGTAAAATAATTTGAACAATGTCTAGTACTAAAGACTCAACAAGAAGTAATTATTACGGTGGCATATGAAAATTTATTTAATTTCCATTAATAAGAGAATAATGGAAGACCACTAAAGAGTTTAATATAGTGACATGATATAGTATGTCTTATATTTTATTAGGAATAACATAATATAAACCATTCTTTATTCTGGCCTTCCGTGAAGTTATCTGCCTACCAAGTAAAGATTTCAGGACTAAGTACGATATCAGGAAAACAAATTATTTTAATTAATCTGGTTTTTGTTACTCTAATTTTAAATGTCCTGCCAAAATTTCTGCTGGAGACCTTAATGTGCACTGTGTTGTCTAAGTTCTAACACAGTCATTCATTCATAATGATATTCTTTTTTTTTTAACTTTTATTTAATGAATATAAATTTCCAAAGTACGACTTATGGATTACAATGGCTTCCCCCCCCATACCGTCCCTCCCACCCACTACCCTCCCCTTTCCCACTCCCTCTCCCCTTCCATTCACATCAAGATTCATTTTCGATTATCTTAATATACAGAAGATCAGCTTAGTATACATTAAGTAAGGATTTCAACAGTTTGCTCCCACACAGAAATATAAAGTGAAAAATAATAGATGATTTTTTTTAAATGATGATGAAATCAGATCAGACTTATTGTCATGTTTAATCCCAGTGAGAGTCAAGTTGGGAGTTGATAATTTCTTTTTTTTTTTTTTTTTTTTAACAGAGGATCAGTTTAGTATGCATTAAGTAAAGATTTCAACAGTTTGCACCCCCATAGAAACACAAAGTGAAATATATTGTTTGAGTACTCGTTATAGCATTAAATCTCAGAACTCAGAGGGCTTCCATAGCCTTGGAAACTCATGACTGGAGCATAGGGAGACTACTGATGCCATAGACAGGAGTGTCAATTGGTAAAATCAACAACAGGAGTCACTGTGCACTTACTCCTCATGTAGGATCTCTGTCATAATGATATTCTATAAGTATTATTTTGGAAAAACTACTTTGATAGATTCCAGAAATACAAATGATACTACATAAAACTATGTTGAAAGACATTATTTTTTAGTGATAAAATTACTAAATTTGTGAAACCTAACTGTACCAGATGACCTCCTAAATCACATTATTCCTATAAACAGCTATTTTCATTTCAGACAACAAAGCAGCAGTTTATGATAAAGTTTGCTTGCCTACAATTATGAATGCATATAGACAAAAATGTTGATACAAATCAACATTCGCATAAGTTGGTATATCTTTAATATATTTAATATCTAAATAAATCTAAATTGCTTATATATCAAGAAAGATAAAATTTTATATATTTAATATATTTTAAAAAGAACAAAAGTTTTGAAAACAAATGGTTACAATTACATAAGAAAATAACAAATAAGGCATCTGAAGTTTCTACTTATATATGAGAAATACATGTATACCAGTTTCTTAAATCCTAAAATATTTTTAATTGGAATGGAATTATTTTCTTGGCATAATTCCACTTACTGCAAATAAATCCTTTCCTCAAGAAACTAGAAGTTTTTTTGTATCTATCTTATCACAATCAAATTCCAAATCAATACTGTGACAAAATTTGGAACATGGGTGAGACAGCAGATATTATAAACACTGTTTAAAAATTTTAAATAATTCATGTTTCCTTAATTCCATAGTGTATTTAATGTTACTATTGTAGATTTTCAATACTAATGCAAAATAAAATTCTGAGAAGAAGGCAGAATACCTTGCTTTTTCTATTCATTGTCTTGAACTCCTTTAATATTGGTAAATTTAAATACATTATTTTAAGATGTTCTATAAAAATTCTGACATTGCCATATTTACAAGAAAAAGCATTAAATATTCTATTTGTGTATTGAAGATCTGAAGCTTTCTCTGTTTCTTATGACTCCATAGAAACTGAAATCTATGAGAAAAGAAATAAACTACATCACCTCAGTGAAAAAGAAAGATATAGACATGAACACTTAAAAATTCTATACTGATAAAAATAAGAAAAAACGAAAGTTAACAATATTGGTATTATAACAAAAGGAGGGAGACAGAAAAAAAATTTAAATTGTTGACTAGTAAATAGTGAATAAAGAGGTAAAATAGAAAAAATATCAAGATAATTTTTCATGTTACACTTTTATAATTACCTTTAAGTTTTAAATGTTATAAATGCCATATTTTCTACAGGGTTCTTATCCTAAAAGCTGAAACTGAGAATCCATGGAAAGCCAATCTTTTTGAAGTACAGTGGTAATTTCCAGCATTTGAAGTAGACTTGCATTTTTCATTGAAAATATTTTAGTAAACATAAATCATTTGGACTTTATGAAAAATATTTGTAAGAATATTTGATCATCTCTTGATGGTTCTTGATAGTAAGACTTGGAGTGAATTATTTGCTTATTTTTTAAATTCTGAAAAATGAACGTATTTAATTTTTTACTCATAGTCCAAAAGCAGAAATTCTAGTTTCAAGAAACAAATGATATATTACTGCCTGAGCACATAAGGTTTTCCAGCACCAGAAAAAACAAATCATAGACTGGTATCTCAAGAATGTTGCTCCAAGCAACAGAAAACTGACCCATGAGGAGACAGACTACTTCTGAGCCATCAGTGCTCAGCTTCACACATTTGGGAAAAGAAACAGAATGTTGCAATGAGGAAGCCCTATCTGCTGCCAAAGTGGTATGCACTGAAAGAGGATATAAATTTTTATCAGTAGCTTGGTGTTCATTTATCTTCTATGTGTGTCACATTCTAGTACAAATTTTATTTCTTTTATCCAAGAACCTCAGTGTTCGAATGTTCATATACACTACCACTGATATATATAAAAGAGGAGGTAAAAAGATTTATATATAACCTAGTCTATACTTTATATATCATACATTTATGATATAGAATAATTCTATAATTTATTATTCATGTACTAGAGAGACAGAGAGATTGTGTCAGAAAGAGAGAAAAAAATGGATAGTGTCTTAGCCTTCTCAGAAAGACAGAACAAAGTACTGGAAAGTGGGTAACCCAAACCACAGAAAGTTATTTTCTCATGCTTATGGGGACTTACAGTCTAAGACTGAGTTATCAGGTTCCAGGGAGGTCTCTTTCTAACTTGTGGTTGGTTGCCATCTCTGTATCCCCATATGGTGGGGAAAGAGAGCAAGGAAGTGTTCTGGTGTCTCTACTTGGTAGGACACTAATGCCATCATGAAGTTTTCTGACTGCACCAAATTAACTTCCATAGGCCCCTATCTCCAAAACCATACATTGGAATTCAACATATGGGGCTACTTTAAAAGATTCTTGGAAAATAAAATAAAAAATTTAATTTATTTTGCTACAAAAATTCAAAATACATGTATTTGTAAAGGATGGCCTTCAAAAAGTTCATGAAAAATGCATATTATAAAAAAGTTATGCATGGATTTAAAAAATTTTTGAACCAGAATAAGTGTATCTTTTAATTCTGTTTTCCCATAAACTTTTTGAAGTACCCTCATATAAATTTTGGGATGAGAGCAAATCACAAATCAGTCCATAACACCAGAGAACGTAAACTATTAGACCATAAAAAAACCATGTTCTGTAGAAAAAAATAAAAATGGTTTAAGGGTGAATTACAGATGTGAAAAAAGACTGGGTTAATGTTTGCATTCTTCAAAAGGTCATTCTAGCATTGGAGAAGTCCAGATACTACTAGTGGCTGGGACAAAGTGTAAAAACAGTGAAATACAAAATCATCAGCCCATTGTTTGTCCAATTTCATTATTAAGAACTTTATTCTCATAAATCAGATAATAACATTGTACTTTTCAGTTTCTATTTGGTGGTGTCAGACCATCTTTAAAAGAAACTAAAATATTGTCTCCTTCAGATAACTGAACTCACTATAAGTCCTTGGTTGGAGGCTGTGAGTGAAGGGCAATAGAGCCAAAACAGGTGCTCTGGAAGCGTGATCAACTACCTTGGGCAATTTACTTGTGCTTCCAGGACAGAATTAAGACCAAATTGCTCTTTTGTAGTTCTAATTGATGGTATATGAGTGCTACTTACACATTCATGCCTCAGTGGATTAGATAATTAGATGATATTCATTTAGGGACTGGCATTTGGCTTAGCATTTAAGACACCTCTTTGGATACCTGCATCCCATATCAAAGTGCTTGGGTTTGAGTCCCAGCTCTGCTCCCAACTATAGCTTCCCATTTATGCAGTTCAGGAAGCATTACTGATGGCTCAAGTAGTTGGGTCTCTGCCTCTTCACCCACACGGGGGAAGAGTCTTACTGTGAGCATTTGGGGGAGTAAACCAACAGAAAATAGTCTCTTGCTCTCACCTCTGAAATAATAATAATAATAATAATAATAATAATAATGTAATGCATAATAGTCTTTCATTCCATAACTCAATTTGCATGCTCACTTGCAGACCAATGTTCTGAGTCATCCCTAGAACCCAGAAGGGATTTTCTCAAACCTAAGGACTCCTGTTATAATTTTCTTTGAGGACTTGCAACGGCTGCTATGTGAATCCTAACATGCTACAGGAATTCTGAATGTCATTGGCTCTGCATTGGCAGAGCTATATTCACACCAGGTTGGGCCAATGAGGTCTGGGTCCCTAGTTCGAAATCTTATAGCCTTAAATGTTCATTAGCAAAAGAACAAGAAAAGCCAAATAAGCTGAATGCCTCTTTCTTACACAGGGAGAGAACAATGGGAATCAACTTTACCTCTTTATTACTTTAAACACTAAATCATCGTAGGAATCCAAAGCAGAAAATTCAATAATCATGACTGAAGTGGAAAACTTCTGAAATTTGATAGGTTTTATTTCCCTTGAGTAAGCACTCTTAATCAAATGTTAAAGAGGATCAACTATGTCTGCTTCTGATTGTCCTATCAGCAGGTATACATCCGTGTCCTGGACTGGCATAACACCTTTTCAGTATTGAGCTAGTCCAGAATCCTGAAAATTAAATCATGAGAAACAATTGTAGAGGGAAAAGAGAAAATGGATGTTTAGTACTGTTATTACACATTGAAAGCCAACTGCTGCTGGTCTTTTCTGCTTATTTGTAGAGGGTAAAATCTTTTGGCAGTTTGATAGCTGCATGATAGGTGTCCGGGTGATGCTAATTGCTCCTATAAAGAGACTGCATCTGGAACAGCAATTGAAGTCCTCATCAGATTTGATGTGATTTGTTTCCTATTCCTGGCATGCTTCATCTGCACAGGCCAAATGATATATCAAAAGCAGTTGTGATAGGAATAACTACCCTAAGTCTCCCCATTTTCCCCAGGAACGCAGTGTTTTGTTTTTGTTTGTTTGTTTATTTGTTTTTTTTATCTTTTCCTAAGGAAGGTCACTTTCCAAGGGCTATTTCTTGGATCCTGATAACCACTGAAACCACTCTGTGACATAAAAACTCTTAGCACTTGACTTGACTATAAGTTCTACCTCTGGTAGAAAAACAGTGGCATTATGGATGCTCAAAGAAAAGCCATGAGCTCATAAAAGTAACCAGTTACACCTTCAACTTACACTGAGAAACGTCTAATGTATCACCTCACTTAGTGTGGACCACACTTAATGCTAAGACTGGATTTTAGTTAAAAAAAAAAAAATGAACCAACTTCTAAGAACCACTTCTGGTTATTCTGGGCAGTACATTAGATTAAGCATTTTAACTGCATATTGCCACATTGACTAAATTGCCCAGAATCTTAATTCTTCCATTTTCTAACATATCTACAACACATTGTCATATAAATTGCTAAGGTTTTTTTGGCAATATAATAGTGAAAATAAGGTAATATTTGGTATCTATATTTTATTTTGATCTTATTTCTACTTGTCCTGTAGGACAAACTATTATCAGAATCTGTTTGCCTAGAGGCTATAAGGCTGTAGGAGCAAGGCAGTAAGGAAAACTGGCATTCCCTTCTTAAGCAATTATCTCAGGCAAATGATTAAAACATCTCCACCAAGGCATGAATAAGTATCATGGGACACTTGGGGATTTGGGATACAGAGAACTCCTATCCAGATAAATCCATCTAAATGACCCCAGTCCAGTTCTCAAGCCCCACTCATTTCCAATCAATGATCTTGTCTAGGCAGGATACCAACATATTTATGAATTGAATTACACTTTAATTCAATAACCCACTAGATAAAAATGCATCTGATTACTGGCTTTATTAGCTCTGACTTTACTACATTAAAGAAAAGCTGCCTTGAAATATGAATCGAAAGTCTGGTGCTTGAAATTGCTTTCTTGTTTGAGCTTTCTGGTATTTTCAGAAACAGTCAGTCTACCATCAAGTGTTTTGTATTTCACATCTTCACCCTCACAGTAAAATGTAGCAGATACTCTATTCAATGATGCAAAGGCTTCCTTAGAGTGTTTTTGCCACTGCTTTTAACTGACTATAAAATTATCATACTGCAGATGTAACTTAAAATCAAACGTATCAGGTAACAATATATAGGTTCCCATATTTGAAAATCTGTTCTATGCGTCTACTGTTATCAGCCAACTCAAGTATAGGAAACAAAAATCACTCTACACAGGTAGTTTGAAACAAATGCTTTCACAAATTGTAATTATTAAAGGAGCAGGTTCTTAATTAATAAGGAATAACTACCTGACAATACAGCACTCTTTCAGTACCATTTAGAATCATAGCCATGATTCTCAGTATACAGCACCTGAAGATTAAATTCAAGGGATGAAAAATGAGAATCAAGAAGCTACCACTACTGATACCTCACCTTTCACTTAACAAACAGGAAGCTTAACAGAGAGCTCTGATTGGTGGCTCTTGAAAATTTTGACCCGAGTATGACTGTTTTGTAACCACAAAGGATAAACAGATCTAGGAAATTAGCCTCTGCTTCACTGAATTTCTTCAAATCGCATGCATGATTCTAATCTCATGTGTTTTTTGTTTTCATTTTTTTGTTGTTGTTGTTTTTCCACACAGGATACAACTCTTATACATCTGCACAAAAGTTAATTACAGTAAGTCCAGAGAAGTGAATGAGACACTTGTAATTTACTCTATTATTGACTTGGAGTAAATACTTAATCTGGAAGTTCTGTATATTAATTATTGTTAGTTAAATTCTGGCTACAAGTTTCATGCCTGGTCATTTATATTAATTTAGTATTCATTTATCGCCTCATAAATGGTTTGAGTGGAAAGTATTTTCTATTATTTATGCACTGAAATATCTAGGAAAGATATGTTGCTTGTATGCTGGGTACCATGAATTGTGTGACAGTGGACAAATAGGAGAGGTTTTTCTCTGATCATAATAAAGTAGATATTTTTTCCTTCAAAAACATATACAGTAAAGATGATATTGCCTTCTTAGAACTTACCATTAGGGGCCGGTGCCGTGGAGCAGCAGGTTAATCATGGGCACTGGTCCAGGGTGCTCTTCTTCCAATCCCGTTCTCTGCTATGGCCTGGGAAAGCAGTAGAGGATGGCCCAAATCCCTGGGCCCCTGCACCCACATGGGAGACCCAGAGGAAGCTCCTGGCTCCTGGCTTTGGATTGGCGCAGCTCTGGCCGTTGTGGCCATCTGGGGAGTGAACCAGCGGAAGGAAGACTTCTCTCTCTGTTTCTCCCTCTCACTGTCTGTAACTCTAACTCTCAAATAAAATAAATCTTTCAAAAAAAAAAAGAACTCATTATTAGAAATTTTAATTTTTTAAATTTTTTATGCATTTTTTTCTAATAGCATATGGATTCTGTGGGATTAAGAACATTTTGAGCCTTTTGACCCATCTATCATTGGGGCTGAAGGAGTTTCTTGCCCAATAAAAAATAGACTGAATAGAGTCTTTCAGTTATGAAATTTAGAGACAAATGGGTCATTCTTATGTAGACGGTGAACTCCTAAAACACAGTCAATCAGTGCATTTAGAGTGGAAGCAGAGGTAATGACAGCCAGTGGGGTAGATAACAACCACGGAGAGTAAAACTGTCTTTTTATCTAAGAATTAAAGAGTTATGATGCTATGCCATGAAAAAGTGAAGAGAACACAAAATGTAAGATATGGAAAGCAATTCAATAGAACCAAATTGCTGAATTTTAGGGTTGGGATGGAAGAAAGTTATGGCTGCATATATAAGCAGAACAAGAAATAATTTTTAAAAATTGGTTTAAATTTTTTGTATTTTCATGCAACACATATTAAGAATTGTTTTATGCCCGCGCCACGGCTCAATAGGCTAATCCTCCACCTTGTGGCGCTGGCACACCGGGTTCTAGTCCTGGTCGGGGCACTGGATTCTGTCCCGGTTGCCCCTCTTCCAGTCCAGCTCTCTACTGTGGCCCGGGAGTGCAGTGGAGGATGGCCCAAGTGCTTGGGCCCTGCACCCCATGGGAGGCCAGGAGAAGCACCTGGCTCCCAGTTTCGGATCAGCGCTGTGCGCCAGCAGCAGCGGCCATTGGAGGTTGAACTAATGGGAAAGGAAGACCTTTCTCTCTCTCTCTCTCACTGTTCACTCTGCCTGTCAAAAAATTAAAAAAAAAAAAAAAAAAGAATTGTTTTACATAGGAGGCTGACAAAGCCAGATCTTTATTTGAGGGGAAGAAAAGCCAATTAGGCCAAAATGCAGAAAATGAACAAGGGCAAGAATGGATTTAGGAAGATCACTTACATAGCTATTCTGATAACCCAGTGTGACACGATGATATGTTGGATTAACCTTATGACTGAAGCAATGGAGAAAATCTGATTAATTTTGCAGCTGTTTAGAAGGTACAGATTCACATTCCTCCATGACTCATTGGAGAATAGGTTGAAACAAAATGATTAAGTATGGTGTTTCTTGAATAGTTGGGCCATGGATGACTGTATTATATGACACCAGAAGCAGGTTAGGATTTATGGGAAACTGTGTTTGCATTTGGACATGTTGCATTTCAGGTGTTTGTGAAACATACAATGGTGTCTGGCTGACAATTCATGCCAGGGGAAGAGATGTTTGCTTTTGCATTATTTATACAACATGATAAGATAAAATGATCACTGATTTATGCCATGACAGTTTATCAAAGGTGCCATATATTTGAAACATAGGAGCTTTAATTAGGGTATTAATTTAAGAAACTTAGATGTGCATTTACTAATGTAAATCTTACAGGAAGTTGTTGGAAAAGAAAAATTCAAAACAAAATACTTTCTCAAATGGGAGCCTCTCCACAAAGATATGAATAATGGAATATTTCATTACTGAATAAGTGTTAGACAAGGATGTAGTGATCATTACAAAGTACAGGATGCTGAAAATACAAAAGGAAATCTCATCCTTTTGTGCAGCTTGACAGATAAAACTCATCACATACATGTTCCCAAGAAAAACAAAAATTAGTGTGCAAGTGAGAAGACTTGACAGTATTATTTGTTACACATATTTTATCCTAGATTCACATAGTAAATGGAATGACCATCTGTTTTACCTCATCGTCTTATTCCAGAGGAAAGACAAACTTCTCATATACTTATGACAGGAAGTAGTTAGCAACAGGGAGCAGAGTGCTCACTGAATTTAGGATTCTGTACTCTTAAACACAGATACAAAGGTGCTCTCTTCTTGATTTTTCTATTTCAAGCAAATGGTTCCCAGGTGTTTGGAACCACCATAAAGATGATAAAATGTCTATGTAGTTTTTAAAAGGATTTACACACATTTCAAAGAAAGGAATAGGAACATACAACTGCAGATTTTCTAAAGCAAGTGCCCTAAGAAAAAAGGAGAGAGGAGACTCTCTTCCCTTATTTTCAATAGGGAGAATAAAGTATATTACTTTTAATTTGTATTTGTACTTCACAAGTCAATTATAAAGAAATAATGGTGTATTGGTGACCTCTGGCTTATTGCTTCTTTATCATCAAAATAGGTAATGTACACATATTCATACAATTTATTCATAAACAAATAGAAAGAATAACATCTAAATTTATATAACCCTGTTAGAAGAATTTGGTTATTGAAAAAAATCATTTGACTGTTACATCCTGGATCTCTCTTTATACCTACCTCTAGCTGAGGCAGTAATACATTTAGTGACTGCTGAATCACTTGTCAATTTTTTCCTGATTTTTCATGTTTTATTCAATATGGATCCAAATTTCTAAAGAATATTGAAATAGTAACTGAAATATTGAAGATAATCTTACTAATAATTTCCTGTTATTTCTTCCTTTTATTTGCATGAGACAGTCCTCAGCTGTTGGATATTCTACCTATCTTTACACCAGCATATTAAAAATTTAAATGTTGGGGCTGGCGCTGTGGTGTAGCAGGTAAAGCCGCCACCTGCAGTGCCGGCATCCCATATGGGTGCCAGTTAAGAGTTCTGGCTGCTCCACTTCTTATCCAGCTCTCTGCTATGGCCCGAGAAAGCAGAAGAAGATGGTCCAAGTCCTTAGGTCCCTGCACCCACGTGGAAGACCCAGAAGAAGCTCCTGGCTTTGGATCAGCTCAGCTAGGGTTGTTGAGGCCAACTGGGGAGTGAACCAGTGGATGGAAGATCTCTCTCTCTGTCTCTCTCTCTCTCTCTTTCTGCCTCTCTGTCTCTGTATAACTGACTTTCAAATAAATAAATACATCTTTAATGATAAAAACAAAAACAAACAAAATTTAAATGTAATCCCTAATGAAATTTTTTTTTTACATACCAACATTTCATGAACCTATCTCATCTGTACAAGAATATACAGACTTTAAAATAAGATTTAATAAAATTCAGTGGAGTACAAAAATGTATGTATATGAGTGAAATTAACATCTTGAAATTTGATTGTTATTTATAGCCCTTGCCTATGCTTCTAACAGTGGTCTTTCTAATTACTGCTTGAATTCTTTAGTGGAGGATTAAGCTTGTGATATAAAGTAAATTGAAAGTTTGTCATCACAGAAATTAAAACAAAAATAAGAAAAGAGTAGGAAGGAAGGTAGAAGAATGAAGGAAGGAAGCCTGTCAAGTATCATTAAGTTCTTAAAACTGTATATATAAAATATATGAAATCTGTTCCCTTTATATAAATATATAAATAAATTTAAAAAGAAGTAATTTTCATATACATGACAAATGAATATGTAGTGAATAAATAATTTATATGTGTTCAAATGTATATTTTTTGTGAATTCAGAAATTACAAAATTTTAAATGTTTATCTAGAATAATAGAAAACTTTGTACATCATAATGGAATACTTATCTGTATTTAACTCTAATAAAACATTGCAGGGGATAATAAAATTGTCAATATTTATTCTGAAAATTTCAAGTGCTAAAACTTCTATGTTTTGAAATAACACTTAGTACAAGTAGAAAAATATAATTATGGGGGAGTCCATGATGACTGATGTGCTGATTTTGACCAGGGGAAGATAGCAGAAGAAAAACAGAGGTGGTGTAATTCAGGGGGGAGTTGAAATAATTTTAAGGTAGAAATTTTACAGAAAGAAGAGGAATTCTGTGGAGCTGCGTGGAAAGAGCAACTGGGCAGAAACAAGCAGGGACGCCACACATGACTCCTGCGGCCAGAAGCTGGAGGACCTGCCAGCTTCTGAGAGCGAGGCGAGAGCAGACTCCGGCAGCCGTGGCACTGGTGATACTGAATGAGGGAGAACCTTGTGGACCACACTGACTTTTGAGTCCAGCCTAGAGCCCTAGCAGGGGCCAGCGTACATACCTAAGCGGGTGAAGGAAAAGCACCTTTCTTTGTCCATTTCCCCCAGTGTGGGCACCCGGCAACTGGCAGCAAGAAGGTGGCATCTTGAAAAAAGTAGAGGCTGCTGTGGCTTTCTTGCATGTGACCAGGGGATTTTACCACAGAGAAAAATCTGTATTTCTCACTGACTTTGATGTGGTTGGGAGGGTTGACAGAGGGCTGGTACCCACTTAGGATTGTGAGTTGCTCCCTTCTTCTCAACTGAACATAGGCTCCAAGGTTCAAACCCCCAAGGCAGAGCACCAACAGGCAGGTAGCTCTGAGATCATCTCTACTCTCTCCCTGCATGGGGAAGGCTCACAGGGATGATACTGGATCCTCTAGGACCCCATGACAATGGGAACCTTGCACATTGTGACTGGGGGAATTCTGTGACTACACAATAGGGCATAGAGTGTAGCTGGGTCTTTGGGTAATCACCGTGTCTAGCGTTAAAGGCTCAGAGCTCCATGTCTGCCTTAGTGGGCCACTTTAGAAGATTCCATGCTCATATTGAGGACTGCTTTTTGGAACATATTAGTAGCCTATATTTTGCAATGACAGGAGCAAGTCTTTACTTATCAATAGTACCTTGTAAATGGCCTAAATTCTCCAATTAGAAGACACAGACTGGCTGAGTGGATTGAAAAATAGGATACACTGGCCAGCGCCGCGGCTCACTAGGCTATTCCTCCGCCTTGCGGCGCAGGCACACCAGGTTCTAGTCCTGGTCGGGGCACCAGATTCTGTCCTGGTTGCCCCTCTTCCAGGCCAGCTCTCTGCTGTGGCCAGGGAGTGCAGTGGAGCATGGCCCAAGTGCTTGGCCCTGCACCCCATGGGAGACCAGAAGAAGCACCTGGCTCCTGCCATCGCATCAGCGCGGTGCGCCAACCGAAGCAGCCGGCCGCGGCGGCCATTGGAGGGTGAACCAACGGCAAAAGGAAGACCTTTCTCTCTGTCTCTCTCTCTCACTATCCACTCTGCCTGTCAAAAAAAAAAAAAAAGGATACATGTATTTGCTGCCTATAAGAAACATATCTCATCAACAAAGTGACATGCAGACTGAAAAAGAAAGGATTAAAAAATATATTCCATGCTAATAGAAAGCAAAAACAAGTAGGGATAGCCATCCAAGTACCAGACAAAATAGACTTTAAAACAGAAACTTTTAAAAGAGACAAAGAAGAGCATTACATAATGATTAAGAGATCAATTCATCAGGAAGATGTAACTATAATAATTTTACATGCATCCAACGCCAGGGTGCCTGGTTATTTAAAACAAATATTAAAGGATCGAAAGGGAGACATAGACTCCAATACAATAGTAATGGTGGGACCGGTCCTGCAGCTCAATAGGCTAATCCTCTGCCTGCGGTGCCAGCACCCCCGGTTTTAGTCCTGGTCGGGGCGCCAGATTCTGTCCCGGTTGCTCCTCTTCCTGTCCAGCTCTCTGCTATGGCCTGGGAGTGTAGTGGAGGATGGCCCAAGTGCTTGGGTCCTGCACCCCATGGGAGACCAGGAGAAGCACCTGGCTCCTGCCATTGGATCAGCGCGGTGCACTGACCGAAGCAGCCGGCCGCAGCAGCCATTGGAGGGTGAACCAACGGCAAAAGGAAGACCTTTCTCTCTGTCTCTCTCTCTCACTATCCACTCTGCCTGTCAAAAAAAAAAAAAAAAGGATACATGTATTTGCTGCCTATAAGAAACATATCTCATCAACAAAGTGACATGCAGACTGAAAAAGAAAGGATTAAAAAATATATTCCATGCTAATAGAAAGCAAAAACAAGTAGGGATAGCCATCCAAGTACCAGACAAAATAGACTTTAAAACAGAAACTTTTAAAAGAGACAAAGAAGAGCATTACATAATGATTAAGAGATCAATTCATCAGGAAGATGTAACTATAATAATTTTACATGCATCCAACGCCAGGGTGCCTGGTTATTTAAAACAAATATTAAAGGATCGAAAGGGAGACATAGACTCCAATACAATAGTAATGGTGGGACCGGTCCTGCAGCTCAATAGGCTAATCCTCTGCCTGCGGTGCCAGCACCCCCGGTTTTAGTCCTGGTCGGGGCGCCAGATTCTGTCCCGGTTGCTCCTCTTCCTGTCCAGCTCTCTGCTATGGCCTGGGAGTGTAGTGGAGGATGGCCCAAGTGCTTGGGTCCTGCACCCCATGGGAGACCAGGAGAAGCACCTGGCTCCTGCCATTGGATCAGCGCGGTGCACTGACCGAAGCAGCCGGCCGCAGCAGCCATTGGAGGGTGAACCAATGGAAAAGGAAGACCTTTCTCTGTCTCTCTCTCTCACTGTCCACTCTGCCTGTCAAAAAAAAAAAAAATAGTAATGGTGTACTTTAATACTCACTTTCATCAATAGATCACCTAGAAAGAAAATCAAGAAGCAACAGAGCTAATCAACACTATGCACTTGATCTTAGCCAACAGGCCAGAGGTAATCAATGCTATTGGCCATACTCTTTATGAAGGCAGCATCACCTTAATTCCAAAACTGGAAAAGATTCCAGGAAAAAGAGAATTATAGACCGAAATGAGCGCTGGCAGCCGCGGCCCGCTGTGGTACCCTCGCACGCGCACGCGCGTTTGTTCCCGGAGCCCTGTGCGAATGGAGGCCTGAGGGCGGCGGGGGGCGGAGCCCACCGCGAGCTGGGGGCATGTCCGCGTCAGGCGCCCTCTAGAGGAAGGCCAAGCAGCCGCCACCACGCTTTCACTCGCGGTGAGACGCAAGCGGGCAGGCCGAGGGCCGGGGCTGCGATGCAGCCACCGAGGCGCCCCCCCCCCCCCCCCCCCCCCCCTGCCTCCTGCCTCGCAGCTGCCCTGCCCGAAGGCTGCGGGGGAAGCGGCGGCGGCGGCCACGGTGGCAGCGAGGAGGTGGAAGTGCAGTTCTCCTCCGGGCGTTTGGGCTCGGCCGCGGCGGTTTCGTCGACGGCCGCGCAGCACGGAGGAAGAGGAGGAGAGGCTCGAGCGCGAGCACTTCTGGAAGATCTTTAATACGGCACCAGTATGCATGAGCGAGTACACCGAACAGGAAGACAGTTTCGATCTCTTCCACCTAATCAACAGAAACTACTGCCTCAATTTGTTCTACATTTGGACAAGATCCGAAAATGCATTGATCATAATCAAGAAATACTACTGACCATTGTGAATGATTGCATACGTATGCTTGAAAATAAAGAATATGGAGAAGATGGGAATGGAAAGATTATGCCAGCATCTACGTTTGACATGGATAAGTTAAAATCCACATTGAAACAGTTTGTGAGAGACTGGAGTGAAACTGGGAAAGCAGAAAGGGATGCCTGCTACCAGCCAATCATTAAAGACATTTTAAAACATTTTCCCAAAGAGAGATGGGATCCGTCTAAAGTAACTATTCTGGTACCTGGTGCTGGACTAGGAAGACTAGCCTGGGAAATAGCTACGCTAGGTTATGCTTGTCAAGGAAATGAATGGAGTTTTTTTATGCTCTTTTCTTCCAACTTTGTACTCAACAGATGCTCTGAAATTAATAAACACAATCCTTATCCCTGGATCCATCAGTTTAGCAATAACCAGAGATCAGCTGATCAGATTCGACCCATCTTTTTCCCTGATGTTGACCCCCACAGTCTTCCTCCTGGTTCTAACTTTTCTATGACTGTAGGAGATTTATTCAGAATGCAATACCTGGGACTGTACTGCTACCTGTTTCTTCATAGATACAGCTCACAATGTAATTGATTATATTGATACAATATGGAAAATACTCAAACCAGGTGGAATTTGGATAAATCTAGGGCCTCTTTTGTACCACTTTGAAAATTTGGCAAATGAACTTTCCATAGAATTGAGCTATGAGGGTATAAAGAATGTCGTTCTGCAATATGGATTCTAAGTAGAGGTGGAAAAAGAATCTGTCTTGTTAACGTATACTGTGAATGATCTATCTATGATGAAATACTACTATGAATGTGTCTTGTTTGTGGTCCGTAAGCCGCACTAATGGTCTTAAGTTACATTACTCAGAAAAAAGTCTAATAAGAAAAGGCAGAAATAAACAACTCAAAATCAACTATCAATGATGACAGGACAAAACCTTAAATCAGTGGTGCCTTCTTATTCCTAGACCTAGAAATAGTGTCTATTTTCTTAATATGTCTATTGCTTTTTCAGAAATATACTATGCCATACAGATTTGTACTACATAAGTAATATGGAGGAAATGTCTTCAAGTATACTTTCCTTGAAGCTCAGGTCTTTGAGTGGAAAAATTCTAATCTCCAGTGTCTTCTTGAAGCTATATCCATTGCAAGTCTGCCATCTTGTTGACTAATCGTATTGAAGTCTACATAATCTCTCTCTCTCTCTCTCTCTCTCTCTCTCTCTTTGGTGTGTGTGTGTGTTTGCATTGGAGTTATTTTGGCAGAGTCTTAAAGATCTTTCTGTCACATTCTGCATCTGTTATTGGGACTTCTATTCATTTGGACCTAAACAATCTATACATAAAAGATATGATTCTTTTATCATTCACATTATTTTTGCTAGCTTAGTTGAACTTAGAGAAGCATAAAAATTTCATTTTCATGAGATGCTAAATTTAATAGCATCACAAGTCAGTAAACTGCATTCAGGTAACTGAGAAATTAAGTCTTTAGCCACACTAAACTGAACACTTGATGAACACATACTCATCATGGATCACTTTGAAATGTACGAGAGCTCAATATTATAAATGAGGCACAGAAGCTTTTTTAAAGGTAGTGTTAGGAAGCTGAGAAAATAAGAATAAAATCTGCCCATTTGAAATATACAGTTTCAAACTAAATGAATACAGAGTTTGTCAGTGTGATGTTTACAATAATGTCTTTAGATTATCTGGATTATGAAAACTAGCACTTTTTTGTCAAAACAATTATATACTAGTAAAAACTATCATAATGGTATTAATGTAAGGAAATTTTGAATATGAAATTCAGGGATAAATTACAATCCATGGTCTGTGTCTTCAATATTGTAAACAGCAGACATTAGGTAATTTTAGATTAACACCATTTTGTTCCCTGATTGATGGAGCTTAAACAGTGTATGCTGCTTTAAATTTCTACCTCTAGCAGATCTTTATTGGAGGGAGTTTTCCTTTTTATTATTATTTTTAAATGTTCATTATTCCATTTCCAGTAGCTTGAAAAGTAGAGATGACTCATGTTTTAACCTTTTCTTGGAGGAAAGGAATAATTTTTCTTGAATATTTTCACAGATTATTGTGATTGCTTTAAAGGACCTCTGTGGCAATTTGGATTAGATGGACTTAATAATGTGCTTGTAGCATAATTGTCATGTTTTAATAAGAACACTTACTTGTAAATCTTTAGAGCTTTGTTGTCACTTAGGATAGGGAGTTACTATTGGAGGTGGCATCTTACTAGTGGGGGTGGGGACCTGTGTCTGCATACAGTGAGGGAAGTCTTATGATCCTCACTCCTACCATGCACAACAGGGTTCCATATGACTTGTCGTACTAGGAATTTTAAAATCTATTTCTCATTTATGTGTCCCTCAGTACGTGGCAGATGTTCGTTCGGTGTGAATTCTCATTACCTGTATGAATGAACTTGAAATTAAGGGAAAATCTTTTTCTCTTAAATCATAAAAGAAACAAAGTTTTAAAAAAACATCCATTGAATCTAAAGGATTGCACGCTGTTTTTGAGTGATTTAGAAGTGCTTTTTATTCATTGGCTACTATTTGTTTTTTACAACTGTATCAAAACAGATGATCTTTGTTTTTCTCACATAGGAAAAACAAGTTGGCACTGGTGGGTTGGTTTTATTAATTAAAATTGTTTTGCTCTCAGGTGATTTTTTTAACAATGTTACTTACACTTCTAAATTATATAATATTTTAGTTAATTCTGAAATCATTGATTTGCTTTTCATTTCTCACATGAATATTTTTAAAATATTCTACATAAATTTGCATCTCTTTTTCTTACAGCTTTTTCAGTTTATATATTCTAAACTTGAAAAGGTAGAATCAGTCAATATTAGAAGTGTCACTGGAGGATTTATTTAAATTTTCATTTCTTATGTTTAATCCTAGCTACTAAAGTGTGTGAGCCTTAAAAGTTTTTTTTCCTTAAATTAACTTTACACACAAAAGCTTCAATTTTCATAAAGTGGGAGGAGATAGGTTATTGTGCTTGCTTTTTTAAAACATTTTCTTTATTCTGAAATGATGCATATTTAAATACGCTAATCAAGTGGACAAGATGGTATATATATATATACATATATATATATATACACATACACAACATAAAGAGAAGTCCTACAAATCACAGGATAAAAATTATGAAGTTTGGGAACTGTAAAGTGTACTGTATTTATATGTAACTAATTCAAAAAGTTGCCACAAGGGCTGAATTGGAAGCTTCATGTCTGCATGAAATTTCCTGTATTTCTAATGTGTATGATGGATTTAATTCTTGAATATTAAAGTCTGCCAATTGCTATGAAACTAAAAAAAAAAAAAAGAGAATTATAGACCAATATGACTGACAAACATAAATGCAAAATTCCTCAACAAAATACTAGCTGGTAGAATCCAGCAACACATCAGAAAGATCATACACCCAGAGTAAATGGGATATATCTGTTAGGAAGGGATAGTACAACCTATACAAATCAATCAATGTGATACATCACATTAACACTAAAGAGTCAAGTGAATAATCAAAACCACACAATTATCTCAATAGATGAAGATAATACATTTGAAAAATACACTATCCTTTCATGATAAAACCTTAAGCAAATTAAATATAGAAGGAACATTCCTCAACACAACCATGGCAGTGTAGGAGAAACACCGCAGAAAGCATCTTATTGAATGGGGAAAAGTTGGAAGCATTTCCACTAAGATCTGAAGCCAGACAATGATACCCACTTCCATCACTGCTATTTAATATGGTTCTGAAAGTTTTAGAGAGATTATGCAAGAAGAAGAAAGCAAAGGGACACAAATTGGAAAGAAGGATGTCAAATTATCCCTGTTTGCAGATGACATGATTATATACATAGGGGAATCAGAAGGCTCTACTATGAAACTTTTGGAATTCATAAGGGAGTTTGGTAAAGTAGCAGGACATAAATTAACACCCAAAAATCAATATCCTTTACATACACAGCAATACCATGGCTGAAAAAGAACTTCTAAGATCAGTCTCCCATAAAATAGCTGCAAAAATTTTCAGTATTTTGGAATAAATTTAACCTAGGAGGTGAAAAATCTCTTGGATGAAAATAATAAAACATTAAAGAAAGAAATCAAAGATGACACACAAAAAAATGGAAAAGTCTTCCATGTTTATGAGTAGAAGAATTAATGTCATCTAAATGTCTAAACTACCAAAAGCAATTCACATATTCAATGTGATTCCAATAAAAACCAAAGACTTTCTTCTCAGATCTAGAAAAAAATGCTAAAATTCATATGTAAACTCAAGAGACTCCAAATAGATAAGAAACACTGAACAACAAACACAAAACCAGGCCACCAGGCAACTGGCTCTGTGTTGTAGAAGGTTAAGCCTCTACCTGTGGTGCCAGCAATCCATATGGGTACTTGTTTGTGTTCTGACTGTTCCTTTTACAGTCCAGCTCTTTTCTATGGCCTAGGAAAGCAGTGAAGATGGCCAATTGCTTGGGAGCCCTGGAAGAAGTTCCTGGCTCCTGGCTTTGGATCAGCCTAGCATCAGTTGTTGCAGCCATTTGTAGAGTAAACCTGTGGATAGAAGACCTTTCTCTTTGTCTCTCCCTCTCTTGGCCTGTAATCTACCTCTCAAATACACAAATAAATAAATCTTTTTAAAAAGCCTGAGGCAAAACAATATCAGATTTTAAGACATACTACAGAGCAATTATAAAAACAGCCTAGTACTTGTGAAAAATAGATATGTTGACCAATGAAATAGAACAGAATCTCTACAACCAACTAATCTTTGAAAAAGGAGCTAAAATTAATCCCTGAAGAAAAGACAGCCTCTTTAACAAATGGTTCTGGGGATATTGGATCTCCATGTACAGAAATATGAAACAAGATTCCTACCCACATACCTTATACAAAAATCAACTCAAATGGATCAAGGATATAAATATTTAACATGAAACCATCAAAATTACTAGAGGAGAACATTGGAGGAAACTCTGTAAGACATTGGCATATGCAAAGGCTTCTTGGGAAATCTCTCTGAAGCGCAGGCAATAAAAGAAAAAATAATCAAGTGGAATTACACCTAGCTGAGAAACTTCTTCACTGCAAAAGAAACAATCAACAAAGGGTGAAGATGCATTAAAGGAATGAGAAAGGTATTTGCAAACAATTCAATTGAAAAAGTTTAGTATCTGGAATCTATAAAGTACTGAATAAACTCAACAACTTCAGAAAATAACCAAGTTGAGAAATGGGCAAAAGGTTTGAACAAGGATTTTTCAAAAGATGAAATCAAATGGCCAACAGACACATGAAAAAATGTTCAGGATCCCTGGTCATCAGAGAAATGCAAATGAAAACCACAATGAGGTTTCACCTCACCACAGTTAGAATGGCTCTGATATAGAAATCAACAAACAAAAAATGATGGTAAGAACATGGGGGAGAAAATACCCTGCTCCACCACTGGTAAGAATGCAAACTAGTTCAGCCATTATGTAAGACAGTATGGAGATTCCTCAGAAATCTGAAAAATAGATCTACCGTATGACCCAGCCATCCCATTTGTGGGAATTTAGCCAAAGGAAATGAAATCAGCTATGAAAGTGTTATCTATGTCCCATGTTTATTGCAGCTCAATTCACAATAGTTAAGATTTGGAATCAACCCAGACGCCCATCACTAATGAATGTATAAAGAAAATGTAGTATATGGGGCCAGCACTGTGGCACAGCAGGTTAAAGCCCTGGCCTGAAGTGCTGGCATACCATATGGACCCAGTTCTAATCCTGGCTGCTCCTCTTCTGATCCAGCTCTCTACTATGGCCTGGGAAAGCAGTAGAAGATGGCTCAAATCCTTGGGCCCCTGCACCCATGTGGGAGAACAGGAAGAATCTCCTGGCTCCTGGCTTCGAATCGGCACAGCTCTGACCATTGTGGCCATCTGGGCAGTGAACCAGCATCTGCTGGAAGACCTCTCTCTGTGTCTCTACCTCTCTCTGTAATTCTGTCTTTCAAATAAATAAAATAAATCTTAAAAAAAAAGAAAATGTAGTATATATATACACTATGGAATGCTACTTAGCCATGTGAATTAAATCCTGTCTTTTGCAACAAAATGGATGCACCTGGAAAGCATTACACTTGGTGAAATAAGAAAGTCCTAAAAAGACAAATATCATGTTTTTGTTGATATTTGGTAATTAATAGAGTTTTAAAAGTATAGTGTATATGAGTGAAATTGACATTTTGAGATTTGATCATTTTTTTAACTTTTATTTAGTAAATATAAATTTCCAAAGTACAGTTTATCGATTTAACTTATTTATTGAAAAGCAGAGTTACAGAGAGGCAGAGATAGAGAGAGAGGTCTTCCATCTGCTGGTTCACTCCCCAAGTGGCCAAAATGGCTGGAGCAGAGCTAATCTGAAGCCAAGAGTGAGGCGCTTCTTCTGGGTCTCCCAATTAAGTGCAGAGGCCCAAGGACTTGGGCCATCTACTACTGCTTTCCCAAACCAAGCTCTATTACAATCTGTTTGGATTGTAATTCTCTCCATTCTTTTAAACTTCTGGCTTTCAATCTCTAATTTAAACTCTGACTATTGTAGATGGCATGGAATTGGCTCTTACACATTTTAATACATAGTATTAAAAATCTCTGTCATTTATAGTTGGACTTGAGATAACTGGACACAGAAAATTAGTCTCCATAAATTGCTCCTTTTATCTTTGTTTCTTGGCATTGAATTCTTCCAACAACTGTTTCTACATTCCTACAAATGTGGCTTGAACCATGATTTGCATGGAACAGAAATCTCAGCTATATAATGGAAGCATTTCATGACTATTCTCTTCACTTAATCTTTTAAGGTACTACAACGAAACATTTTAGAAACTACAAATGATTAAGATCTTAAATGGAAGCTTTCAAGAATGATTAATAGTAAATGTTATGCATTAGTCATTGTTTTTGTGCAACATTAAATATTATATAACAAATATAGTTAAAAATTTTACATATAAACCTTATGTTGAATATACTCAGAGTTTAATTTAGATATTTAATCATGCTGAAACATTAAAGTTAAAATTACAGTGAAATTAAATAAACTTGTAGGTTAAATTCTCAGTGTGCAAAATATCATTACAGAAATACTACAGAAAGAAAATTATAGTCAAATAATTATATATATTTAACCATTAACTTATTGAATTCTAGATCATCTTTACCATTCAATGACACAAGGGAATAAATACACAAATTTTAAAAGATGAATTAATTACAAAGATGACATTTTTTGTTCATTGAATAGGTAATCTAAGAGGACAATTTATGTTCACAAATGTGGGAGAAAAATATGGATATGACAGTACAGCACAAAATTATTTTTTTTTTAATTTTTCTGTTTCTAGTCCTCTTCTTTTTTTTTGGTAATGGCATTATATTGAGGAAACCCTATTTTAGAAATTCGTGACAAACACTACATAGAAGAAAATGCTCAAATGTCTAATAAAGACATGAAAAAGTTAATCAATATGATTATTTACCAGAAATGAAAAGTTAAAATGACAATGAAATAACACCACACACATAAATTGGTAATTTTAAAAAACTGAAAACATTAAATGATAACTTTGTAGAGCAACTGAAATTCTCAAAAACTGCTAATGGGATCATACATAGACTTCCAAAAATAGTTTGATACTTTCCTAAAACTATGCTCCATGAATTTTGCTTCTTTTTTTTTATCTAAGAGCAATAAACATGAGTACAAATTGCCTTAGCTAAGAATTTTCATAGTAGCATCCTTGTAATAAGCAAAGCCTGAGACTTTCCAGCTTTCAGTATCTACCAGGAGAATGGATACAAATATAGCGCATTCATAAAGAACGATATCATTCTATAAGGAAACAAACTGTCAGTACATACAAAAATATAGATGCTGACACTATTTTGGTTAGAGACAGAAGTGGAAAACAAAAGAATAAAGACTCTGATTCCCTGTATGTGAAACTTCAAAGTAGGTAAGACAAATCTGTTATGACAGATGAAACAACTGGAGTAGGAGATGGAGAAGACTAACTAGAGGATGTAAGGGGATAACAGAAATTCTACACTTTGGTAAGTGTTATGTGTACGTGGTATAAGCCTTTTTTTCATAATTCACTAAATGTAGACTTATCTTTGCACTTCATATTTAACTGTAACAAAACACTAAAAAATTCAAAATAGCATAATATGAACAAACAGATCAGGTACTAGATTAGGTTTTGGTTGTAAACAGTTGTTAATTCATGAAGCCCTTTTTGGCCACTATCAAAGTGACTAGCATGGTTGTAAGCATGAATTGTGAGTCCACATAGCTTTCTCATCCCTTTAAATGTCATCACTTCTTAGAAGAAACCCTTCAAAAAAGCAAGATAAGAAAATACATACACTCCATGCCTACTCATAAATCAATGCAAATGTATTTCATCTGCTTTCCTAGTCTCAGAAAGTTCAGGCAATTAAAAAGATTTATGAATCTTGATTTATTTGAACTATTACAATGACAAGAATCAGCTGGACAATCTATGAAGTGTCCTTTTAAAACCTGTGCATGAAAAAATAACATTATATGCTTATCAGCCTGCCCAATTATTCTCTTGTATAATCAATAAATAATTTATAATACCTCATAATTTATTTTATGATTTTGTTTCATTGCTCTTCAACTCTATTATTAGATCATTTTTTAAAATTTTCTTACGACCACTTATTAAAACTTAAATCCTTACAATGATGAAACATAGACATTAAAATGTTTCATAATTAAATTTGTTTATTTAAATTAAAATGGTTCATTTATAAAAATACAGAATTGTGTTAGTATGACTACTGAGAGATATGATTAGAATATCGTATATATGTTTTTTGAAATGTTGAAATAAACCAGAAAGTGTGGTTTGCTTATGATACCTGGAAGCCAAAAACATGGTTTTAGATATTATTATACTGGAGATAAAACTTAGAGATGAAAATCTGCTGTATTTCAAGTGGTGCATTAAGTCCACGTCTAAACTGAAAATTGAAAATGGCATCAGTGAGCAGCCCCCTGAAGCAAAGTGATCTGTAATCCATGATAGCAAAAGTACCAGGTTTCTGTCTGTCAATAAATTCGTAACAAAGGCATGCAGGATAAACTAACAGCAGCAGAGCTAGGCTACAGGATAATTTGTTCTCACAGGTACATGAGTTAACATGTTCCCATTTTAAAAAAAGATTTATTCAAAAGATCAAATTTCCAGTTCTAGGGGAGTCCATCAGACACAATTTTTATACATTAAAACACACAGCTGTATATTTCTTTGTCATTATTATTTTTGTTTCTATCTATAAATATGCATTTGTTTCCAGAAGAGTGTGATGTATCTATATACAGGAGGGAAAATAAAGCTCTTGCTTTTATCTGCTCTTTCAAGTTATCCTTGTTGGCAGATATACTGTAATGTGTCCACAGTTTCATCCGGAATTTGTAACGAGGCATGGAGTGATACTTTATATGCATCCTTATGCATGTAAACATCTCACGTATGATTTAAAATATGTATCAGTTTCCCAAAAAAGACGTAACTTACTTTTTTCTCTGCATTAAAAACATAATCCCGTGCTCCGTGATTGCTGAGAAATAGCAATGATGATTCTGCCTTCCTCTAGGGCAGGGACAAAGATCTCATTATATCTCTCCTGAAATCTTCATATCTCTAAACGTGTAAGGATGAACGGCAACACCAGTAGAGCAGTAGGTTGCCTGATGCAAAACTGAGATATAAAGATAAAAGAAATGAAACCCAAGAACTTTGTCCTATAAGGACAAGATTAGAGTTGCTGTATGAATTTGCGTCTAGGAGGATGCTAATGTCAGAATCCAGTATGGACTGGGAGTCCATTGAGAATTTAAACTTAAATAGCTACTAGAAAATATCAACCCTGGTTTTATATGAAATATTCCTGGCTGATCATATAACCATATGTTTTTTCTTTTGTTCATTCTTCAAAAGGCCATTGGGGTGGTTAGCATTTATAGTAGTTGCTTTCCAGGCTCAAAGGTGGAGGCAACTGTGACCAATTGTTCAGACAGGAGTCAGAATTCAGCTGTCTTCTTGAATCATCATAGGAAGGGTAAAGTCAGGCAAATGAGGAGAACATTATAGGGTGAATGAGGCTCAGATTAAATCCGTGTAATTCTAGAAGGAAAATCACATGTAAGCATCCTTTGAAGTTCAACCTAGTTTAGAGAAATGTACCCGTTACTGGTGAATAACCTCTTTCTGAAGTTTTACTGTAGATTTATTCAATACATGTAATCTATCTCCTCCAACAGATAGCCAGGAGGACTTGTCTGACTTTTTTTCATAATTCAAAAAACTACTGATTAAAGGGCATTGTAGACTTTAATGTGCTTGGCATCTAAACGCTGAGTTTACTGATGATCACACAATAACCAAAAAAGGGAAGCCACCATTCCAGAATCATACACTGTTACTGGAGTTGAGACTGAATATTCACCCACCAATCAGTGGAAATCACAGAAGTTTATATCCTACCACTAAGAAAAACAGAGTTGAAAACGAGTTTTAAAAGTTAACCTCAAAGTCATTGGAAATGAATAAGCTGTTACACTTAATTGAGAGAAAAGCCTTTACCATAAAATGCCCATCTTCCTCTAGCTACATGATATGTGTGCTAATTAATAATCAAAGTGCAGCCTGAAGGAAGTTTGGTACAGTAATTTGTTAAAGTAAAAGTAGAATTTGTAATGTGCTGTCAGTTCTAATTGAGTTATGACAAAATTCCCAGGATGAAGATTTTTGGAAAATAATATTTCAAATTGAGAGAGAGAGAAAGAAAAATCTTTTTAACAAGAATGTAAAAATGACTGGACAATCATTTTAAATACATTCCAGAACTTCAGTTTTCCAAAGTGCTGTTATCAACAGAAAATGATGTTTTTCAGGAAAATTATCATGAGTTAATGCCAGAAAATACAGGATAGAATAGTATCGCGAGAGACCAGCAGTAGTCAGGTAAACTGTAATAATTTGCAGCACAAAGCATTGTGTGAGATGCTACTGACAATTTCCTTTGCACATATAGTTCATTGGCATAAAAACAGTAGTTTTGTACTCATTGTATTCAGGATTATCCCAACTGATTTAATAAGGAACCTTAAAAAGAGTTTAAGGTATTGTTCATTCAAGAAGATTATATTCTTGAAGAAAACACTTTGCATTTGCTACTTATGAAAAAGTACTTTATGTTTCGAAATTGGTGTTTTGAACAATTAGAATTAATGCTCTCCCAATGAATAAGTAACATGTGAGTGGGATTTTGGAAGATGGAAATGCCTCAAAAGTCAGAAGAATAGGACACTGGACAAAATGAGAATAAAGACATTCATCATAAAAGGGAAGTTGAGTAAAACACATGAAATAGCTCCCTTTACCTGATGAACCTTTTTTTTTTTTGTTACAGCAAATGGAGCTGAAAGGCTATTTTTGAAAATAGTAAAAAGTCAATTTTAGCAGCTTTCGAATGAGGTAGCTTCTGAAAATGAGTGTGCTGATAAACAGTGATAGTTTAGCATTCTTTCCAACATTTTGTGATAATTTAAAGCTAAATATTGACTATAATTATGGACCTGATGAGTCTTTTCTCCTAATATTCAGGATCCTGTACAATCCTATCCCATAATAAATAAGGTTGATCTGTGTAACGGAATCATTTTTTGCAAAATGGTAATGTATGACTCTGAATCAAGTTAACTGAAGGCATTGTGACAGCTTTGTTCTGTAAGAAATCACTGACTCTGGGGCTATCAAGAGGATGTACCAGCAGTTTATGGAGAGTCCAATGTGACACGGGGACTTCATTATTCCACAGGAGCCGGGGAGGAATATGAAGAGCCATTGTGAAAACCCTCCTGGAAGAGGATTTCCAGCCCAGCCCAGCCCCGCCCTCAGTTTGCTGCAGTCTCAGCTGGCATCTAGATCACCACTTCTGAGAAGTCTTGAGTGAGAAGCACCTGCATAACTGACTACTGAAAACCCGACCCTCAGACATTTATCAAATATGTGTTTGTTGAGTTGCTGGCTGTGGTTTGATTTGCTATACAGAAATAAGTAACAAGTAAAAAAGTCCTTAATTTTAAACATTAGCAGTCAAGTAATGCAAAACAGAAATGAGACTGCCAACCCACTATGATTGGTCTACTGAATATTCTATATACTTTCCAGGAACAGATTAATTGTTCTTCATTAAAATATTTATTCAAAGGGATAATGCAGTTAATTTTATTTATTTACATATTTACTTTTATTTGAAAGGTAGAAGGGGAGGAGAGAAAGAAACAGAATCACAGAGGGAACTCTCAGCCACAGTTTCATACACTAAATACCCTCAACAGCCAAAGCTGGGCCAGGCCAGGAACTAAGTTCAGGTCTCCCACTTGGGTAGCAGGGACTGAAACACTTGAGCTGTCATCTTTGTCTCCTAGGATCTGTATTAGCAGGAAGCTGGGATCAGGAGTGGAGCTCATTGGAACCCAGGCACTCTGCTATATAGTATGTGGCATTCCAAGTAGCAAACTGTTTTATCAAATGCCTGCCCCAGGGCTGATGAATTTAGACAAGGGAGTTCTTATTTAAATTACTTATCTTCTCTGGTTATGACAAAGGTTTCCCTATTATAGATTCAGTGAAGAGATTAAATTAGAAATTATTGGGGAGAATTATCTAATACCCCAATAACAGAATTCAATGATCCATCACAAATATGATCCTTCCAAAGCACAAATAAGCTATCTTGACTGGATGATCTTTTGTTGATCTTAGATAAATGGTAACCTGATGCTTTGAACAACTCTGGAACTCAACTAGCTTAATGATTACTTTTGGAGAATTATGACTATTCTCTATTCTGAGGCAGAGTAATGTGGTGCTTGAGCAGGTGGTGAATTTTGGAGAGGATGAAAATATGCTTAACTCAGAAACCATTTCACTTATTAAAATCCTGCTTCACTGACATTTATTGTAATTTCATCAGAATAACCGCAGTGCTGACAAGTTTTAAATAGCATGGAATCCACTATTAGAGGTTTTGAAATTCTGAATAGAAAATTAAAACACTGCAAGTTTTACTAGGAGTTTTCATGTTTTACTTCAAAGTCTTATTCATTTAATCAACCTGATTCTCACTGGTGAGGGAAGAGAGTTGCTTTCAATTATACATTAGTTTTGATTATGTGCTATCACATGAAAGAGTAGTAAAATAATTTCCCTCAAAATGTGAAGAGAAGGGCCATTTTTTCTGGTCTGCTCACAAAAAAATCCTCTACCAAAGATTAAGTAGGCTATCAACACCCTTTTATATCATAGCATTTCACATTTCACATCAAAATAGTTTTAGTTATATTTTGAGTGGATGATGTTATACCCATTAGGTTACTTTACTAATTCCTATAAGAAAAACTTGCTGTATCTTTTAGCAATTACAATGTTCAGTCTTTAGAATGTTAAGAGTGAACATAAATGGCAAGAAATTACTCTTACCCCATCTTTCGCTAACCTGAAATTTTTACTATTACTCCAGAATCTCTCAGTTGTGTTATTGGTTGTCTAAGAGTATATAAATTTTAAAATACTGAAGTATTAATAGATATATTTAACCAAAAAGGAAACCTGTTAAAGTGAAATGAACACTATGAGAAACAGTGACTTGATCAGCCCTTGCTCTGACTGTTGATGAACAACTTAATACGTTTCCCTCTTAGTATTTTTTTGTTTATTTGTTCTACTTAATACTTTTGGTTGAATACTGTAATCAATACACAGTTATTCTCAAGTGTTGAAATTTAACTGGAAAGTGATCGCTGTTAAATATAAGAGTGGGAATAAGAGAGGGAAGATGTGCAATTTGGGACATGCTCAAGCTGACTTACCTCAAACAGTAGAGTTAGAAACATATCAGGGGATTCCAATTCAATCCCATCAAGGTGGCATGTACCAATGCCATCTCACTAGTCCCAGTGATCAATTTCTGTTCACAATTGATCATAATGATAGAACTAAGAGCCAAAGGGAGCACATAAACAAGACTAGTGTCTGCTAATACTAGCTGATAGAATAAAAAAGGGAGAGAACGATCCAACATGGGAAGTGAGATACACAGCAGACCCATAGAATGGCAGATGTCCTAAACAGCACTCTGGCCTCAGAATCAGCCCTTAAGGCACGCGGATCTGGCTGAAAAGCCCATGAGAGTATTACAGGCATGGAAAGCCAAAACACTCTGGCAAAAACAAAAAACAAAAAAAACAAAAAACAAAAAACAAAACCTAAATGAAAGATCTCCACGAGTGAGATCCCAGTGAAAAGAACAGGACATCAAAGAAGGAGGTGCCTTTCTCTGAAGGGAGGAGAGAACTTCCACTTTGACTACGACCTTGTCTAAATATGATCAGAGTTGTTGAACTCAAAAGGCTTCCATAGCCTTGGCAGCTCATGACAAGAGCCTAGGGTGATTACTGATGCCATAAACAAGAATGTCAATTTGTGAAGTCAACAACAGGAGTCACAGTGCACTTACTCCTCATGTAGGATCTCTGTCCTTAATGTGCTGTACATTGTGATTTAATGCTATCACTAGTACTCAAACAGTATTTTTCACTTTGTATTTCTATGTGGGTGCAAACTGTTGAAATCTTTACTTAATATATGCTGAACTGATCTTCTGTATATGAAGAGAATTGAAAATGAATCTTGATGTGAATGGAAGGGGAGAGGGAGTGGGAAAGGGGAGGGTTGTGGGTGGGAGGGAAATTATGGGGGGGAAGCCATTGTAATCCATAAGCTGTACTTTGGAAATTTATATTCATTAAATAAAAGTTAAAAAAAGATATATGTTAACAAAATCAATAAAGAGTATTTTTATACAAAAGAAAAAAAATAGATATATTTACGGCTATAAGCATTCAGCATGAGAAAGAATGGGTCTGTATATTTTTAACATGCCTTTGAAATGAAGTCTGCATGCCAATACAGGTTTGCTATATATACATCCTATTTGAAATTTGTTATACTTTTCAAATGTTTTGTTCAATTTATATATGCACTATGGGTAAATGCACACAAGATACTATAGAAGTTATAATACATTTGCTTTTAGAATCTTTTATATAAAGTTAAGGAATATAAGCAACATTCATTTTTAAATTCAATTTTCTTTTTAACACAAAACTCAGAATATACTGGAATCATTATATTGGATTGTGAGAAAAAATAGCAATTCCATAGTCATGTACTAACTGATAATTTTAGAAAAATTACTAATAAAATCAAATCACTGTTTTATTTACATAAACATGACAAGGAAAGAGCTGTGAAACTAGAATGTAAATTATACTAGAAAACAAGAGTTTAATCAGAGATAAAATATTGTGTGAATTGAATCACATTTATAAATTACAAAGTACTATATACTTTGTTGCATTCTTTTTTTTATTTGACAGATAGAATTAGACAGTGAGAGAGAGAGAGAGACAGAGAGAAAGGCCTTCCTTCCATTGGTTCACCCCCCAACCGGCTGCTACGGCTGTGCTGCACCGATCCAAAGCCAGGAGCCAGGTGCTTCCTCCTGGCCTCCAAGGCAGGTGCAGGGCCCAAACACTTGGACCATCCTCCACTACCTTCCCGGGCCACGGAAGAGAGCTGGACTGGAAGAGGAGCAACCGGGAAAGAATCCGGTGCCCATATGGGATGCCGGCGCCACAGGCAGAGGATTAACCAAGTGAGCCATGGCGCTGGTCCCTTTGTTGCATTCTTAACTCAGGCACTCTGATATGGGTTGTAGATTTCTAACCTCCAATGCTAAATATGCTAAAACTCATAGGCTTCAGTGAACTTTTTGAAAGCCCATCATATTAACACAAAAGTCCAGTGTCGAGAAGGTTTTGTACCTCATTACCTCATTTAAGCTGACACAAACCCTGCTTCTACAAAAGTCTCAAATACTCTTTCTTCTTTTAGAATATTAATTCTTTTTTTTTAACTTTTATTTGATGAATATAAATTTCCAAGGTACGATTTATGGATTACAATGGCTTCCCCCACATACCGCCCCTCCCACCCACTACCCTCCCCTTTCCCACTCCCTCTCCCCTTCCATTCACATCAACAGTTCAGCATACTCATCTTTCTTCATTGTATGTACAAAGCTCATCGATTTTTTAAAAGACTTGAATTCTGAGGCACTATGCTTTGTTTACATGTTTAGTTTTATTCTAGTTTGTAACTTTTTATTTTTAAAATTCATTTTTAAATTTCGTATTAACACATATACATCTTTTGGGATATAGTATAGTATTTCAACAGATACACACAGCATAAACCAATCATACCAGACAGTTTTTTACATTGAGGCAGTTAAACAGGTTTATTTTGGACCATGTGGTTATGCTGTCGGTTAAGATGCCAATTTGCATATTTGTATCTCTTAGCAGAATGTCTGGGTTCATGTCCTGGCCCTGGTTGCTAGCGTGACCCCAAGGGGCAGCAATTGAAGGCCCAAATAATTCAGTCCCTGCCACCCATGTGCTAGATCGTGTTCCTGCTCCTGGCATTGGCCAAGACCAGCCCAGACCACTGTGGGAATTTTGAGAGTGAACCCGACAGTGAGAGTCTCTGTCTCTCTGTCTGCTATCAAATAGATAAATAAAAATTTCAAATAAAATATTTATTTAGCTTACAAATGTATCAACATATCATTGCATGCTTTACAGAGTTTATACCTCAAATATCACAACCTGAAATTGCATTAAATTATATTCATTTAAGCATTTGGCAATTATTAATATATTGTTATAACACCCCAATTTCTCAATACATAATCTGATAAATTGGCAGGCAGGTATTACAGAAATATTATAAAGTATTTAAACTCTTAATAAACTACACTTATACTACTTATTATAAATACATGGGATTTGAAATAATGTATAAGAATTTTTTATTAGTCTATGAGTATATATATGAAGAAATAAGCAGTAATACTTTTGATGAAAAAATATTTTCAGAAAATTCCACTCTTCAAATTGATTAAAAGCAGGGAGGACAGAAAGGGGCCCATAAAAAGTTAAACTAGAAAGGTACTGATTTTGAAATGAAAATAGTATTATGTGAACACAGGGTATTCCAAAAAGCTCATGGAACAATGGAAAGAAAATGTAAGTTTATTTTAGTCTAAAAACGTTTTAAATCCATGCCGTTTCTCATAATACATATTTCTATGAAATTTTGAAGAACCCCTCATATGCATGGGTATCAAATTTTGTGCACAAAAAATACACCTACCTTTTAATTATTTTTTTCAACAACTATTTGAAGCCTTTTTTGAAGGTACAGTTTTTAATTTTTTTTTTTTTGACAGGTAGAGTGGATAGTGAGAGAGAGAGAGGGAGAGAGAGAGAGAGAAAGGTCTTCCTTTTGCCGTTGGTTCAGCCTCCAATGGCCGCCACGGCTGGCGCGCTGCGGTCGGCGCACCACGCTGATCCGAAGGCAGGAGCCAGGTACTTATCCTGGTCTCCCATGGGGTGCAGAGCCCAAGGACTTGGGCCATCCTCCACTGCACTCCCTGGCCACAGCAGAGAGCTGGCCTGGAAAAGGGGCAACCGGGACAGAATCCGGTGCCCCGACCGGGACTAGAACCTGGTGTGTTGGCGCCGCTAGGTGGAGGATTAGCCTATTGAGCTCGGTGCTGGCCCAGTTTTTAAATTTTTAATTATTATTACATTGAAAAGCAGAGTTACAGAGAGGCAGAGAGAAAGAGAGAGAGAGAGAGGACTTCTATCCGTTGGTTCACTCCCTAAAGAGCCATAACAGCAGAAGCTGGGCTGATCCAAAGCCAGAAGCCAGGAGCTTCTTCCAGGTCTCCCACACGGGTGCAGGGGCTCAAGGAGTTGGGCCATCTTCTACTGCTTTCCCAGGCCATAACAGAGAGCTGGATCAGAAGCGGAGTAGCCAGGACTAGAACTGGCGCCCATATGGGATGCCAACACTGTAGGTGGTATCTATATCCACTATGCCACAGTGCTAGCCCTGAAGATACACTTACTTTCTGGTGACAATAAAAAAAGTAATATTTATAGGATATGTAGCAATTTTAAGGGTCAACCAAGTATATTATATAAATAGAACTAATCTTAATAAAGGGAAAGGGAATTCTAGCCATGATTAATGACAATATAAAAGCTTTTTGGAACCAAATAATTATCAGACCTGGACAAAAGATAGGCAAGGAGTGGACATGTAGCCTAGCAGTTAGGCAGCTGGCTAGGGAAATGACTCTGCCATCTCCATGGATAGGGCAGACTTGTGGGGTGGAGAGGGATCCTCTGCTCCCCGTGACTGTGTGAGTCTTGTGCACTGTGACTCTGGGAATTCTCTGACTGCACAACAGGGCATTGGGTATAGCTGTGTCTCTGGGCAATCAATGTGACTGGGGACACAGGCTCAGAGCTCCCTGTTAGCCTGGGGTGGTTTATTACAGGGGGTTCCAAGCTCATATTGAGGACAACACAGATTGTTTGTGAAGCTCATGCACCAATGTGGGAGGGTTGTATGAACTGTGGGCTAACCCCTGTCACTGACCATATTGGAAGAGAGGAGGTGAGGTTGTGTATTCCCCAACAGGTTCCTACTCTCACCCTGCGGACAACAGAGGAGATCTACTCTCCTAACTTGTCTGTTCCCCTGGATTCTCACCATAGCACCAGCGTAACACATGGGCACTGGCTCGGTCCCCAGCTATTTCACTTCAAATCCAGCTCCCTGCTGATGCATCTGGGAAAGCAGCAGAGGATGGTCCAAGTGCTTAGGCCCTTGCACCCATGTGGCCCAGAAGAAGCTCCCAGTTCCTGCCTTTGGATTGGCTCAGCTCCGGCCACTGTGGCAAAGATCTCTCTCTGTCTCTCCCTCTGTCTCTAACTCTGTCTTTCATATAAACAAAATAAATCTTTTAAAAAATGATAATTTGTAAAAAAAAAAAAGTAAGTGGAAAGTATCACTACGTTCCTAAATCTGATTATAAGAAATACAAAGGGGCTGGCACTGTGGCATAGCAGTCCCCTGCAGTTCTGGAATCCCATTTGGGTGACAGTTCAAATCATGGCTGCTCCACTTCCAATCCAGTTCCCCGTTAATGCTCCTGGGAAAGCAGCAGAGGATGCACCACATGGGAGATACGGAAGCTTTTGGCTCCTGAATTCAGATCAGCCCAGCTCCAGCCATTTCAGCCTTTTGAGGCATGAACCAGCAGATGGAAAACCTCTCTCAATCTTTCCTTCTCTTTCAAATAAAATAAATAATTCTTTTTTTAAAAAAAGAAATACTTGTAATTTATATACCTTAAATAAAATTTAAAAAATATAAAGTTGTATTAACTCTTAAAAATTGGAGAAAAAAGAAAGAAAAGTGAAACAAAAAATACAAAAGGTCAGTGAAATGAAGAGCTGATTTCTGAAAAAATAAACAAAATTGATATACCGTTTTTACAACTAACCAAAAGAAAGATGGAAAAGATCCAAATCAATAAAATCAGAGATTGGGCCGGCGCCGTGGCTCAATAGGCTAATCCTCCACCTTGCGGCACCGGCGCACCGGGTTCTAGTCCCGGTCGGGGCGCCGGATTCTGTCCCGGTTGCCCCTCTTCCAGGCCAGCTCTCTGCTATGGCCAGGGAGTGCAGTGGAGGATGGCCCAGGTGCTTGGGCCCTGCACCCCATGGGAGACCAGGAAAAGCACCTGGATCCTGGCTCCTGCCATCGGATCAGCGCGGTGCGCCGGCTGCAGCGGCGGCCATTGGAGGGTGAACCAACGGCAAGGGAAGACCTTTCTCTCTCTGTCTCTCTCTCTCACTGTCCACTCTGCCTGTCAAAAATAAAAAAAATAAAATAAAAAAAAAATAAAATCAGAGATGAGAAAGGAGATATAACAACAGATACCACAGAAATAAAAACAATCATTAGGAATTACTACAAACAGTTATATGCCAAAAAAATTGAAAAATCCAGAAGAAATGGATAGATCCTTGGACACATACAATCTATAAAATTGAGTCATGAATACATAGAAAACATAAACAGACCAATAACCAACATTGAGATTGAATCATAATAAAGGCCTCCCCACACCCAATGAAGAAAAGCCCAGCACTGAATGATTTCACAGCTGAATTTATCAGACTTTTAAAGATGAACTATTTCCAATTCTTCTCAAGCTGTTTAAAACAATTGAAAAGGAGGGAATCCTCACAAACTCCTTATATGAGGCCAGCATCAACTTAATTCCAAAAGCAGAAAAAGATACAACAAAGAAAGGTAACTATAGAATGATGTCACTGATGAACATAGATTTAAAAATCCTCAACAAAATATTAGTTAATCGAATCCAACAACACATCAGAAAGATAATCTACCTGGAGCATGTGGGATTTATCAGTGGTAGGCAGGGATATTTCAACATATGCAACTCAATGTGATATATCACGTTAACAAATTGAAGAATAAAAACTGTGTGATTATCTTAATAGATGTTGAGGGAACATTAGATAAAATACAATATTCAGTCATGATAGAAACCTTAAACAAACTGGGTACAGAGAGAGCATTCCTCAACACAATCAAGGCAATATATGACAAACCCACAGCCAGCATCCTACTTAATGGGAAAGACTTGGAAGCATTTCTACTAAGGCTCAGAACCAGACAAGGATGCCCACTTTCACCATTGCTCTGGAATAATTCTGGGAGTTTTAGCCAGAGCCAGTAAGCACAAAAAAGAAATAAAAGGGATATATATTGGAAAGGAGGAAGTCAAATTAGCTCTGCTTTCCGATGACATGATCTTATATATAGGGGAACCAAAAGACTGCACTAAGTTATTTTGATAAAGTTGCAGAATATAAAATAAACACATAAAAATAAGTAGCCTTGGCATACACATACAATGCCATGGCTGAGGAAGAACTTAATATCAGTTCCATTTAAAATACCACAAAAAAGTTTCAATACCTTGGAATAAACTGAACTAAGGATGTGAAAGATCTCTACAATGAAAATTAGAAAACATTTTAAGAAAGAAATAGGAGGCAGAAAAAAAGGAAAAATCTCCCATGTTCATGAATTTGAAGAATTACCATCATCAAAAGGTCCATACTACCAAAAGCAATTTATAGATCTAATGTTATTTCAATAAACACACCAACATTCTTCTCAGATCTAGATAGAAAAAGATGCTAAAATTCATAGGGAAACACAAGAGACCATGAATAGCTAAAGCAATCTTGAACAAGAAAATAAAGCCAGAGGCATCACATACCAGATTTCTAGACATACAACAGGCCAATTATACAAAACAGCTTGGTAGTGGCACAATAAACATGTAGACAAATGGAAAATAATAGAAATTTCAGAAATCAATCCATGCATCTACAACAACTTATCTTTGACAAAGGAGCTAAATCAAATCCCTGGAGCAAGGGTAATCTCTTCAACAAATGGTGTTGTGACAATTGGATCTCTGTGTGAAGAAGTATGAAATGAGCCGGCTCTGCGGCTCACTAGGCTAATCCTCCGCCTTGCGGCACCGGCACACCAGGTTCTAGTCCCTGTCGGGGTGCTGGATTCTGTCCTGGTTGCCCCTGTTCCAGGCCAGCTCTCTGCTGTGGCCCGGGAGTGCAGTGGAGGATGGCCCTGCACCCCATGGGAGACCAGGAGAAGTACCTGGCTCCTGCCATCGGATCAGCACGGTACGCCGGCCACAGCGCGCTGGCCGCAGCGGCCATTAGAGGGTGAACCAACGGCAAAAGGAAGACCTTTCTCTCTGTCTCTCTCTCTCTCACTGTCCACTCTGCCTGTCAAAAAAAAAAAAAAAGTATAAAATAAGACACCTATTTTATATCTTATGCAAAAATAAACTCAAAATGCATCAAGGATCTAAATGCATTACCTAATACCATCAAATTACATTCGGGAATAGTCTGCAAGATCCTAGAAGGACAAGCAATCAAAGCGAAAATAGAAAAATGGGATTACTCCAAGCTAAGAAGCTTCCACACTGTAAAGGAAACATTAGCAAAGTGAAGAGGCAACTGAGAGAATGGGAGAAAATATTTCCAAAATATGCAACTGCTAAAGGATTAACAAACAGAATCTTTAAAAAGCTCATGAAACTCAACAACAACAAAGTAAACAATCCAAGTAATGAATGGGCAAAGGACTTGAACAAGCATTTTTCAAAAGAGGAAATTCAAAATAGTGAACAGACACATGAAAAAATACTCTGGATCACTAGCCATTAGGGAAATGCAAATAAAAACCACAATGAGTGTTCACCATATCCCAGTTAGAATTACTGTCATACAGAAGTCAAAAAACAATAACTACTGGTGAGAATGTGGGGAAAAAGGTATCTTAATCCACTAGTTGAGGGGATGTAAACAAGTCCTGCCACTGTGGCAGACAGAATGGAGATGCCTCAAAAATCTGAAAATACATCTATCATATGACTCAACCATCCCAAATCTGGGAATTTACCCAAAGGAAATGGAATCAGCATATGAAAGAGTGGTCTGTACCACTGCACCCTCATGTTTATTGCAGCTTAATTTCACAATAGCTAAGACCTGGAATCAACCTAGATGCCCATCAACCAATGACTGGATAAAGAAATTATGGTATATACACACACACACACACTCTCTCTCTCACACTATGGAATACTTCTCATCCATAAAAAAAGAATGAAATCATGTCCATTGCAATAAAATGGATGCACCTAGAGACAATTATACCTAGTGAAATAAGCCAGTTCCCAAATGACAAATACCATATATTTTCCCTCATCTTTGGTAACTAATACAGTACCAAAAAATGCAATATATATGAGTGAAATTACATTTTGAAATTTGATGATTGTTTCCAGTCCTTGTCTCTACTCTTGAGGGAAACTGTTTTTTTGTTGTTATTATTTGTTCTTTAGAGTTAATACAAGATTAACAATACAAGATTAATTAATTAATTAATACAAGATTATTGTTAATATACTTCCTTCCACTTTTTAACATGCCTGATACCTCCTTAGATTCAGCAGATCCAGGGTTCTGTCACAGTCTTAATACTGTATTTCTTACCTCGGGCTAATTTTTTCTTGTTATTCTTCATCCCATCACCTGCTGATCAGCAAAATTCATGATTTATTGTGAGCTTCTGAATTTCTTTGTACATTGTGAAATTATAAACTACTCCCATATTTTTCACTCTTGACAAATGTTCAGGAATTATTTTTTCTCTGATTAAAAAAATTATTAATTAATCTTGTATTAACTCTAAAGAACAAATAGTAACAACAAAGTATAAAGCATACAAATTTTGTCATTGTAAAAATTAAAAGAAATAAGAAAGGAAGGAAGAGGGAGGGTGAGAGCATGGTAGGAGGCAGGGTAGGGTGGGGAAGTATCACTATCATCCTAAGTTTGTATATATTTCCTCGTGACTATTCTTCATGCAAACGCTCAACATACACTTATCTTTTCACCATCACTATAGATTTGTCTGTAACAGGATGTCACACATAGACCTACAGAATGTAGGCTTTTCAGACTGCATTCTATCACTAACAATATGAATTTTAAATCTCACTCATTTCTTGTTTATCTTGTCAGCTTTTTCTCCTATCATTAAAACATATCTCACTGAAGGCATGTACTACAGTTTATATATGCATATACCTATCAAAAGGTCAATTACTGTTTTGGACATTTATGAATAAACCTGCTATATGCTTTTTTCTTATATGTTTTATTTGGTGTTAAGTTTTAGAATCAATTGGATAAATTACAGGTAACACTATTATAAGTTTTCTAGGACTACTACTACAAATCAGCAGACATTTAGTATTTCAAAACACCAGAAATGTATTCTTTTACCAAAGTGGAACCAAAAACTACAAAATCAGTGTCAGCAGAGTTGGTAGCTTCCGGAGTCTCTGAGAGAAAACATGCTCCCTTCTACTCTGCTAACTTTTCCAATGTGCTGGCGAGTCTTAATATGTCTTGACTTGCAGATACATCACTCCAACATCTGCCTGTATTTTCATACGGCCTTCCTCTTGAGATATCTCTGTCTGGGAAACAGTAGAAGATGGTCCAAGTACTTGGGCCCCTACCACACATGTAAGAGATCTGGAAGAAGTTCCTGGCTCCTGGCTTTGGCCTGGCCCAGCTTCCAGCCATCTGGGGAGTGAACCAGTGGATATCTCTTTCTCTCTGTCTTTCCCTGTCTTGGCATAACTTTCAAGTAAATAAACAAATCTTTAAAACAAAAATAAACTCTTACGAGGGGGGCTTCAAAAACTTTGGAAAGTACATATGACTTCTAAAAACTTTGTCTGGATTTCAGAAAAATTTTGCACCAAAATAAACTTACATATTACTTCCATTTCTGCATTAATTTCTGAAGTCTCCTCATACTAATAAAATAAGCCTAAATTAAACATTTCTGTTGAAAAACATAGTAAGTAAACATGTTTTTCCTAGTGTGGGAGGAAGCAGAAAGCAAAAATAAAACAATGTAGTTGAGAAAAAGGACAGCAAAGTAGGTGGGGGGAGGAGGATGTCAAGCACAGAAAACAACAACATAAAGAACAGACAACCAGATGTGACTGGGACCGACTGAGTTTATTTTGGTGCATGATTGCAAGTTACTATTAAACAGCACTTAAAACAGTTAGTCAGGAGTCACAATCCCGAGTCAAGAAAATTAGATGTACCTGACAACATTTCCTATAAGAATAGATGAGCAGAATGATCACTCGAAGGAAAATCTAACTTCAATATTTATAGAAGCATAAGCTGACTCGGAGGCATACAATTTACTTGAATCCTGTATATAAATTTTAGTGTCCATTTACTTAAAAGTGTTGTCAGTTTTAACTAACAAATGTTAAGGAATTTTTTTAATGCTCTATCCACCCACAAAGAAATGTTGAGCAAGTGCCTGATTGCTTGCACGTTGCTATTCTTTTTAGGTGAACATCTTTTTCTTCGTGACTAGAGAAGTTTTAAACAGTCTCTTTATTATGGATTAAGAGTAGGACTGAACCAAAAGCTAGCTGGTTAAAATGGAAGAAATATCTCAGAATAAATGAGGACTGTCTTTATCCTGAGACACTTAGGAGTGTCCTTTGGTTTTTATACATTGGAAAAGTGTGTGTGTGTGTGCGTGTGAGGAGTGAGGGAGGAGGGGATAGGGAGAGACAGGTGCCCATTTAATAAGAAGAACATATTGTCCAACAAGCAAGAACAGCTTTTTTCCATAATTAGTAGGGCAGAAATATGCATATGTGACATTCAAACACATTATCCTAAAAGGAGGAGTTAAGTTGCATGATATCCTAAGAACATTATATAAGAAGCACTTGTTTTCTGCATTTCTCTTTATTCGTGAACATTTTGTGGTTATGGTTGTTGCTATTATTCTCTTTTATAAATTATATCAGAAATAAAATATCTCTCACAAAAAGTTATCACTGAAAATGAATCCACTTGACTAATATTTTATTTTTGTATGACTATGCCAGTGAAAATTATTTTTGTTTCTGTGTACATAGGTACTTGATGGTACACACTTTAAAATATAAAATCAGGAGCAAATGTATGAAAGTTTATATGTGTTTGGTACTTTGTCATGTTTATCATTTTTCTCAAAAGGTATGAAATTAAAATTTGAAGTTGATATTAACATTCCTTTCTTAAAATTTCAATAGGGATAAAGAAAACAAAAGTCAAGTCTTTTGATTTAAAATAATTAAAAGTTACAAAACAGCAAAGTTGCTTAAAAGAGTTTACACATAAATGGTTTTTACAAAGAAAATGTCAGCATGTCAGCATACCTACTTTAAAATGTGCTCAATTTAGACTAGGTATAAAACGAAAGCTAATTAATTACTCTCACACATTTTGATTCAGTGATTATTTCTCTTCCTTATTGGTTCCTGGTACAATACTATTTATGTATGGCTTTCTTCCTCCCTTTGCTCGTGTGCATGGAGAAAATTGTTGTTATACTTCCTGTGACTTTGTGACAACAGAGGAAATAAGTGTCCACAATTGATGTGTTGTCCACTGACCCCTTAGTATATCCCCCATGGAGTAGTTCATTTGCATTGCTTCCTGGATAGAGAAGCTACGGTAATCAGGCTTTTCCTTGATGAGAGCCTGGGAATTGTTGCTGAAGATCTTGGCTGGTGTAACACATGATCTTTCGTTCTCTTGGCTTGCTCAGGACCCAGTGGTTCTCTGTAATGGCTCCTGCTGCATCCTAAATCTCCTTGTTTGCAATCCTCCCATTTTTATATTCTCTCTGTAGCTGTTAGTGCAGGATTTTAATGTCACATCCTCATCTGTGAGATCACCTCACCTCCTGCTAAGTGTAGTGTAGGTGATTTAGGACACAGAGATTTTTCAATTGTGTTCAGCTCTGTAATAAGCAAGGAGACTTAGGAATCATGTGTGCAAGTTGGATGAGTCTGGGGACTGATCATCAATTCCTCTCTGGCTGTTTATTTTGCTGCACTCTCTTTCCTTGCTGAGACCACCTCATCTCAGTATGAAGCTTCCCTCTTGAAAGGTTTTCTCCTGGCCCCTATAGGGAAAACAGGAGATACAAGTTTTCCTGGCACTTCCTTCCACTTTTTAATATGCCTGATACCTCCTTAGATTCAGCAGATCCAGGGTTTTGTCACAGTCTAAATACTGTATTTCTAACCTTGGGCTAATTTTCTCTTATTGTTCTTCATCCCATCACCCTCTGATCAGCAAAATTCATGATTTATTGTGAGCTTCTGAATTTCTTTGTACATTGTGAAATTATCAACTACCCCTATATTTTTCACTCTTGACAAATGTTCGGGAATTATTTTTTCTCTGATTAAAAAAGGCCCTGGTTTGCAGAAAATCGTATTGTTCTAAGATTAGGAATCTATTCTTCAAAATTCAAAAAATCTATTCCTGCCATTAAGACTTTGGATTTCTCACTGTCTCTCCCCCAGCTCTAGAACAGCAAGCACATCTCATGGTGTAAATAGAAACTTCAACCAGGTAGAAGGAATATTATGAACAAAGAACTGCAGAAAGAAATGTGCATCTAAATAAATCATAAATTTGACCTCTTTCAGACATATATCCACAAAAATAGAATGTACTTACCAAGGGGAGTATTAATGTTCAGACAGATGTATAAATCACCTCTGGCTTTCTAAAAAAGCAGAATAAATATTTTAGAAAGAGATAACATGTATCCCAAAGAGCTAGTATACAGTTCAGTTAGTTTAACAGACTAGAACAGCTCCTCTATTTTTTTTTTTTTTTTGGTATTAAGACATAAAACACTAAATGTGAAGAAATAAAGTATGTAAAAACCACTCCCTTTTACGGCCATTGTTTTTTAGATGAGGAGATTAACCATGACCTTCATTTCTGTGCATCTTGGGAAGGCAGCTATGCTCACCACTACACCACCAAGGCAAACCATTTCTGTGCTTATGTAACCATTGTTCTTTTGAGAATTTTCCAAATAGTCACTCATCATTAATACAGTCGTGCATGTATTGAAATATTAAATATACATTATACAATTATAAAGTACAACCATAAAAATGGAGTCTAGTTTTTCTACATGTGTGGTACAAGAACAAATTTTCAATATTATTGCATAGTAGCTTTATCTGGCATGGGTTAAAGTATGTGTTCTCTCTATCATGCTTTCAGACAGAAGACATCTTGGCTGCTTTATAATCAAAATACAATATTTACACTGATCTGATATATCAGCAATGGCTATTTCAAAATTATATCAAATGATGTATGCAAAAAATATTTAATGTAACTGAAGATACCTAATAGCTTGTCAACTGATAATGAATTTCATTTTCCTCTCTTTCGCTATTAGTAACCATCAGCTCAGTGAATACAGTGTAGCACATTCCAGTTAGATGTGATTTTGTTATCATTCTTTCCTGTCTAGATCCCTGTGATAGTAATTTGACACCAGTATGCAGGAATAATTGCTCATTTACTATCATTAGAAAATAGGATCTGCGTATTACGGTTTGCCCATTTACTCAAGTAGTTAATGACATTATCAAGCACGAACTGAGGAGAGAATTCTATAGCTAGAAATCGCCTAGTTTGATAAAAATTTAATTTTTCCCCTGGTAGCATTACTGATTGGTTTTCTTGACCATATTTAATGGATTTTTGATTATTTAGATATTATTTCTCAAAAATAAAAGGTTAGAAAAGTGACGAGCATTACAGAATTAAAAAGAAATAACAAAGAAAATTAGATATTTTTAATCCTGTGAGGATAGAAAAGTTGGAAAGGTTAACTATCATTATTACTTTGAAATAATTTTAGAGAACTCATTGTTTTGCAGGTAGGCATCATTATTCATAACTTTGCAAAGGTTAAAATATCATTTTTTTCCTGGAGTGGGTATTAGTGAGACTTCTTATTTTAACTCAAACATGTAAAATCGTAGAGACCCTTTCTTTCAAGTTTACAACAAGAAACAGCTGGAAAAACTTGAAAATATCCATTTTTCTTGAACCCTTCCAAAAACTGAGATTGTAGGGTACACTGTCCCCTAAATTTATAGACAAATATAGAATACCAAAATGAGACCCACTTAACAAAAATATAAAAAAAGAAAAGTGTTATGTACAAACCTAAGTATGACTTATTCCATTAATGAAATATTTCAATAAAAATGAATACATGTAATACCGAATATTAACAGATTAAAGAACATTCATAGGAGAATACTACCTTAGGGAGAAAAAGCATTGATAAAATCCCTATTTGTGACAACAATTCTACAAAGCAGGGATACAAACATCAACTATTAAAATCCTACGTAGCTACAATCACTTCAGGTGAGAGATCAGATGCTTGTTTCTAAAATCCAGGAAAAAATGCAAAGATATTCTGTCTCCCATCTCCTAATAAACATAATACTGAAAGTAACCCCCATATCAGTAGCAGGAACATAATTACTTGGACATCATTTGCTGCAAAACAGCATGCATTAGCAGAAACGTGGATCAGAACACAAGTAGCCAGGACTTAAACTCTGATATGAACTCTGATATGGCATAAAGATGTCCAAAGTGGTAGCTTAACCATCTGTGTTACACCTACCCAGAATAACTGTAATTTTATATATTAAAAACATTAAAAATCACCCCTCAAGTAACATACTATGATATAAATATTTTTAAAATAAGAATGGGAAATATATGTAGGACTCTAAAAGACAGAGATGAAATTTATTCTAGAGAGATAGCCATGTTCATGCATTGGAGGCTTCCAAGTTGATTAATAGACTCAATTCCATACTAATCAAAATCTCAGTGACCTATTTTACACATAAATCCAAACTGATTCTAAAATGTACATAAAAGGTAAAAGATCAATAGTAGTTAGCAAAAGAGTGGAAAATAACCGGATCAAAATTTAAGATTAACTGAAAAACTACTGTATAAGCTATAGTATAATAACAATTTGGTATCAGCAAAATAGTAACACCTAGATCTTTGGAATTGATTTGAAATTGAACATTAAGTCAAGAAATAACCATATATATATGTATATATATATATATGATTTTAAACCAAGATACAAATGTAACAGAAAGGGAAAATAATCTTTTCAACAAATAGTAATGGAAAAAACTGGCTATTCATATATACAAAAAATAAAAAACGAGCCACATTCTTTAAACCTTAGATAAAATTTAGCTCCAACTGTAACACATCCTTAACCATAAATAAAAAACTGTGAAAATTCTGGAAGAAAACAGGGAAATCTGCAGAATCTTGATTTCATGATTAATTTTGGTGATTATCCATGCAACAAACTTGTAAGTTGGGCATTATAAGTTAAAAATTCATTTGCAACAAGACACTGTTAAAAGAAAAAGGCAACCATTATGACTATGTCACTAAATGCAGAGAGAGAATTTGATAAAGTACAACATCTTTTCGTGATAAAAAACTTAAGCAAATTGGGTATAGAAGGAACATTACTTAACACAATCAAGACAATATATGACAAACCCACAGCAAACATTCTATTGAATGGTGAAAAGCTGGAAGCATTTCTACTAAATAGATCCAGACAAGAATGCCCACCCTCACCATTGCCATTCAATATAGTTCTGGAAGTTTTAGCCAGCCACTAGGCAAGAAAGAGAAATCAATGGGATACCAACAAAAAAGGAGGAAGTCAAATTATCCCTGTGTGCAACTGTTATGATCCTATACATAAGAGAACCAAAGGATTCTACTAAGAGATTATTGCAACTCATAAGAGAGTTTGGAAAAGCTGCAGGATATAAAATCAACACATAAAATCAACAGAACTTGTATATACAAATAATGCCATGGCTGAACAATAAGTAAGATCAGACCTATTCAGAATAGTCACAAATATTTCAATATTTTCAGGTGCGAAATATCTCTATAACGAAAATTGAAAAACATTATGGAAAGAAATAGAAGAATACATCAGTAACTGGAAAATTCTTCCATGTTCATGGATTGGAAGAATTAATATCAAAATGTCAATACTACCCAAAGTGATTAACAGACTCAATGCGATCACAATCAAAATGCCAAGGATATTCTTTTCAGATCTAGGAAAAAAGATCCTAAAATTCCTATGGAAACAGAAGAGACCCTTAGTAGCTAAAGAAATCGTAAGTAATAAAAGTAAAGAGGGGGTATCACAATACTAGATTTCAAGACATGTTACAGGGTGGTTATAACCAAAACAGTCTGGTATTGGCACAAAAATAGATGTGGATCTGGAACTGATTATAAACACAGTTACTAGAATAGCTAAAATCTCCCAAGATCTCTGAAAACATCAAATGCAGGCTAGCACACATATTAAGAAGAAATTCTATTTGATACTGGTGAGGAGGCAAAACAATGCAGCCACTCTGGAAGATAATTTGGCAGTTTCTTAACTAATCTAAAGATAGTCTCACCATATCACATCCATAGGCACATACCAAAATGATCTGAAAACTCGTATCTATCCAAATATTGTACACAGGTATTTATAGCAGCTTTTATCCATAATCATCTAAAACTGGAAGCAATCAAAATATCCACTAGTAAAGGTAAAGAAAGTAGTACATCACACAACGCGATGTTATTTAGCGATAAAAAAGAAAAAGAATGAGCTACTAAGCGTCAAAAATACGGGTGAATCTTCAATGCATATATTAGGTGGAAGAAGGAAGAAAAAACTACATACAATTCCATTTTTCCTTGTTTGTTTTTTAGTTTTGGCAGAGATGTTGGATGTAGGAAGGTAGTGTTGAATAGGCACAGAGTACAGAAGTATTAGAGTGGTGGAAGTGCTCTGTATAAGACTGTAATGATGAACCTATAATGGTGTGCTTTGTCAAAATCCACAAAACTCTGCAATGTAAAGAGTGATCCTCAATGGATACAAGTTTTAAAAAAAATTTATGAGGCTGAGGCATTATAACATCTGAGTGCAAATAAATTAAATGAACCAATTTTACACATGCATAAAACAACCTAACTGAAAAGGGTGAGAGAAAAGAGTGCAGACCTAACTAACTTTGAAAATGATCAGTCTATAAGGCCAAAGGCAAAATGAACTATAGTTAACAAAACTGTCTCCCAAAGGAGTATACATTAACAATTTCAAAAATAAGACATTAGGTTAAAGTATTGCTGAAATAAACTTAAAAAAATACAATAAACACATTTTTAACATCTTGTAGATAATGAATATATATATCAGTCTCACCCCTAAAACAACATTGAAACTTCAATGTAAAAATAAATTGGTATCTTTATAACAGTCTATTTCTTTTTTTTAAACTTTTATTTAATAAATATAAATTTTCAAAGTACAGCTTTTGGATTACAGTGGTTTCCCCCCCACCCCATAACTTTCCTCTCACCCGCAACCCTCCCATCTCCTGCTCCCTCTCCCATTCCATTCACATCGATTCATTATCTTTATATACAGAAGATCAATTTAGTATATATTAAGTAAAGATTTCAACAGTTTGCACCCACAAAGAAACACAAAGTGTAAATTACTGTTTGAGTACTACTTATAGCATTAATTCACATTGTACAACACATTAAAGGCAGAAATCCTACATGGCGAGTAAGTGCACAGCAACTCTTGTTGTTGACTTAACAAATTGACACTCTTGTTGATGGTGTCAGTAATCACCCTAGGCTCTTGTCATGAGTTGCAAAGCCATGGAAGCCTTTTGAGTTTGCCAACTCTGATCTTATCTACACAAGGTCATAGTCAAAGTGGAAGTTCTCTCCTCCCTTCAGAAAAAGGCACCTCCTTCTTTGATGGCCCGTTCTTTCCCTGGGATCTCACTTACAGAGATCTTTCATTTAGTTATTTAGTTGTGTGTGTGTGTGTTTTTTTTTTTTTTTTCCAGAGTGTCTTGGCTTTCCATGACTAAAATACTCTCATGGACTCTTCAGCCAGATCTGAATGCCTTAAGAGCTGATTCTGAGGCCAGAGAGCTGTTTAGGACATCTGCCATTCTCTGAGTCTGCTGTGTATCTCGCTTCCCATGTTGGATCATTCTCTCCTTTTTTTTTTCTATCAGTTAGTATTAGCAGACACAGTCTTGTTTATGTGATCCCTTTGACTCTTAATCCTACCATTATGATCAGTTGTGAACTGAAACTGATCACTTTGACTAGTGAGATGGCTCATGCCAACTTGATGGGATTGAATTGGGATCCCCTGGCACGTTTCTAATGCTACCTTTTGGGGCAAGTTCGATTGAGCATGTCCCAAAATTAACATCTCCTCCCTCTCTTATCCCCATTCTATTATTGAACAGGAACCACTTTTCAGTTAAATTTAAACACCTAAGAATAATTGTGTGTTAATTAAAGAGTTCAACTAATAGTATTAAGTAGAACAACAACGACAACAAAAAAAACTAAAAGGGATAAAGTTTAAGTTGATCATCAACAGTCAGGACACGGGCTGATCAAATCACTGTTTCTCATAGTGTCTATTTCGTTTCAACAGGTTTCCTTTTAGGTGCTCGGTTAGTTGTCACCAATCAGGGGGAATATATGATATTTGTCCATGTAGGACTGCTTATTTCACTCAGAATGTTTTCCAGATTCCTCCATCTTGTTACAAATGACCGGGTTTCATTTTTTTTACTGCTGTATAGTATTCCATAGAGTTCATATCCAATAATTTTTTTATCCAGTTTACTGTTGATGGGCATTTGGGTTGATTCCAAGTCTTAGCTATTGTGAATTGAGCTGCAATAAGCATTAAGGTGCACACAGCTTTTTTGTTTGCCAATTTAATTTCCTTTGGGTAAATTCCAAGGAGTGGGATGGCTGGGTTGTATGGCAGTGTTATATTGAGGTTTCTGAGGAATCTCCAAACTGATTTCCATAGTGGCTTTACCAGTTTGCATTCCCACCAACAGTGGATTAGTGTCCCTTTTTCCCCACATCCTCGCTTGTGCCTCTGGGGTCTTTTCCAAGAAGTCTTTGCCTGTGCCTATATCTTGCAGGGTTTCTCCAATGTTCTCTAATAATTTGAGCTGTCAGGTCGTAGATTTAGATCTTTAATCCATGTTGAATGGATTTTTGTATAAGGTGAATGGTAGGAGTCTTGCTTCATGCCTGTGCACGTGGAAATCCAGTTTTCCCAGCACCAATTATTGAATAGACTGTCCTTGCTCCAGGAATTGGTTTTAGAACCTTGATCAAATGTAAGTTTGCTGCAGATGTTTGGATTGATTTCTAGTGTTTCTATTCTGTTGTATTGGTCTATCCATCTGTTTCTGTACCAGTAGTGTGCTATTTTGATTACAACTGTCTTGTAGTATATCCTGAAATCTGGTATTGTGATGCCTCCAGCTTTATTTTTGTTGTACAAGATTGCTTTAGCTATTCGAGGTCTCCTGTGCCTCCATATGAATGTCAGCATCATTTTTTTCAGATATGAGAAGAATGTCTTTGGTATTTTGTTTGGTATCGCATCAAATCTAAATTTCTTTTGGGAGAAATGACATTTTGATGATATCCATTCTTACAATCCATGAGCATGGAAGATTTTTTCCATTTTTTGGTATCCTCTTCTATCTCTTTCTTTAAGATTTTGTAATTCTCATCGTAGAGATCTTTAACGTCCTTGGTTAACTTTATTCCAAGGTATTTGATTGTTTTTGTAGCTATTGTGAATGGGATTGATCTTAGCAGTTCTTCCTCAGCCATGGCATTGCCTGTGTATACAAAGGCTGTTGATTTTTGTGCATTGATTTTATATCCTGCTACTTTTCCAACTCTTCTATAAGTTCCAATAATCTCTTAGTGGAGTTCTTTGGATCCCTTAAATAAAGAATCATAAAATCTGCAAAGAGGAATAGTTTGACTTCTTCCTTCCCAATTTGTATCCCTTTAATTTCTTTTTCTTGCCTAATGGTTTGGTTAAAACTTCCAGAACTATACTGAATAGCAGTGCTAAGAGTGGGCATCCCTGTCTGGTACCAGATCTCAGTGGAAATGCTTCCAACTTTTCCCCATTCAATAGGATGCTGGCCATGGGTTTTTCCTAAATTTTTTTGATTTTATTGAAGAATGTTCTTTCTATACTCAATTTGCTTACAGTTTTCATCGTGAAAGGGTGTTGTATTTTATCAAATGCTTTCTCTGCATCTATTGAGATAATCATATGGTTTTTATTCCTGCAGTTTCTTAATGTGGTGTATCACATTGATTGATTTGCAAACATTGAACCATCCCTGCATACCAGGGATAAATCCCACTTGGTCTGGGTGGATGATCTTTCTGATGTGTTGTTGCATTCTATTGGACAGAATTTTATTGAGGATTTTTGCATCTATGTTCATCAGGGATATTGGTCTGTAATTCTCTTTCAATGCTGCATCTTTTTCCGGCTTAGGAATTTAGGTGATGCTGGCTTCATAGAAAGAATTTGGGAGGACTCCCTCTTCTTCGATTGTTCTGAATAGTTTGAGAAGAATTGGAGTTAGTTCTTCTTTAAATGTCTGGTAGAATTCAGCAGTGAATCCATCTGGTCCTGGGCTTTTCTTTCTTGGGAGGGCCTTTATTACTGATTCAATTTCTGTCTCTGTTAAGATTCTGTTTAGGTTTTCTGTGTCTTCATGGCACAATTTAGGTAGGTTGCATGTGTCCAGGAATCTATCCATTTCTGATAGATTTCCCTGTTTGCTGGCATACAACTCTTTGTAGTAATTTCTGATGATTCTTTCTGTTTCTGTGGTGTCTGTTGTTACGTTTCCTTTTTCATCTCTGATTTTATTGATTTGGGTCTTTTCTCTTTTTAGTTAGTTGGGCGAATCGTATGTCAATTTTGTTTATTTTTTCAAAAAACCAGCTCTTCGTTTGGCTGATCTTTGAAATTTTTTTTTTTGATTCAATCCTGTTGATTTCTTCTCTGATTTTAATTATTTCTGTTCTGCTACTAGATTTGGGTCTGGTTTCTTGCAGTTTTTCTAGATCCTTGAGATGCATTGAAAGCTCATTTATTTGGTGCCTTTCCAATTTCTTGATGTAGGCACCTATTGCTATAGACTTTCCTCTCAACACTGCATTTGCCATATCCCATAAGTTTAGACATGTTGTGTTGTTATCCTCATTTACTTCCAGAAAGTTTTTTTATTTCTCTTTTGATTTCTTCTATGACCCAGTGTTCATTCAGGAGCATGTTGTTCAGTCTCCATGTGTTTCCATATGCTCTAGGGATTCCTGAGTTGCTAATTTCCAGCTTCATTCCACTGTGGTCTGAGAAGCTGCATCGTTTGATTCTAATTCTTTTGAATTTTCTGAGACTTGCTTTATGGCTTAGTATGTGGTCAATCTTAGAGGAGGATCCATGTACTGCTGAGAAGAATGTAAATTCTTTAAGTGTAGAATGAAAAGTTCTGAATATATCTGTTAGATCCATTTGGGCAATAGTGTCGATTAAATCTGCTGTTTCCTTGTTGATCTTCTGTCTGGTTGATCTATTTCTGACAGTGGAGTATTGAAGTTCCCCAGTGCTATTGTATTGGAGTCTAAGTCTCCCTTTAAGTCCCTTAACATATCTTTTAAATAAACCAGTGCCCTGTAATTAGGTGCATATACATTTATAATGGTTACATCTTCCTGTTGAATTGATCCCTTAATCATTATTTAGTGCCCCTCTTTGTCTCTCTTAACAGTTTTTGTGTTAAAGTTTATGTTGTCCGATATTAAGATGGGTACTCCAGCTCTTTTTTGGTTTCTGTTGGCATGGAACAACTTTTTCCAAACTTTCACTTGCAGTCTGCATGCATCTTTGTTGGAATGTTGTGTTTCTTGTAAGCAGCAAATAGATGGGTTTTGTTCCTTAATCCATTCAGCCAGTCTGTGTCTTTTAACTGGACAGTTCAGGCCATTAATGTTCAATGTGACTATTAATAAGTATTAACTTTGCCCTGCCATTTTCCCAGATATTTCTAACATATGCTTTGAACTTCCTGTGATCTTTTACTGGGAGTTTTTTTTCCTTTACCTTCTTTCATATTGATCACCGTGTTTCTGTGTGTAACACATCTGTAAGCATCTTCTGCAGGGCTGGACGAGTGGCAACAAATTCTTTCAATTTCTGTTTGCTATTAAAGGCCTTTATTTCACTTTCATTCACAAATGAGAGCTTTCCAGGATTTAAGATTCTGGACTGGCAGTTTTTTTCCCATAGTACCTGGGATATATCTCACCATTCCTTCCTAGCCTGTAGGGTTTCTGATGAGGTCTGCTGTGAGTCTAATTGGAGATCCTCTGAGAGTAATCTGACGTTTCTCTCTTGCACATTTTAGGATCTTTTCTTTATGTTTCACTGTGGTGAGTTTAATTACAACGTGTCATGGTGAGGATTTCTTTTGGTCATGTTTACTAGGGATTCTATAAGCTTCCTGAACTAGGATGTCTATGTCCTTCTCCAATCCCAGGAAGTTTTCTGCTAATATCTCACTAAAAAGGCCTTCTAATCCTTTTTCTCCATGCCTTCAGGAACTCCTAGAACCAGAATATTGCGTTTTTTAATAGTATCCTGTAGATTCCCAACAATATTTTTTAGATTTCTAATTTCCTCTTCTTTACTTTGGTTTAACTGTATACTTTCCTGTGCTCTGTCTTCTAAGTCCGATATTCTCTCTTCTGCTTCACTGATTCTGTTTTTAAGGCTCTCAAATGCATCTGTCATTTGATCTATTGAGTTCTGCATTTCATTTTGATTTCTCTTCAATATCACAATTTCATGTTCTAGTAGATTCTTCATTTCATTTTGATTCCTCCTTAAGATTTCATTTTCATTTTGGTAGCTTTGGGATTCGCAAGGAAGGAAGGCCTATACTTCTGGGAATGGAGAGTCCCTACCAGTACTTCCGGGGAAGAAAAGTCCTTGTCAAGGTCCCCGTGGGTGCCTAAAGTTCAACCAATGAAGATCCGATCCGCTTCAACTTTTAACCCCCACACCCTGTATCTATAAAAGGAGCCCTCCCAAATTCTGATGCATGACTTCCCTGGCCCCCACTCTGTAGGGACTGGGGAACCTCGCCCAGGAGCAGAATTCCAATAAAAGCTTGTGAATTAATTGATTCATCTGCTTGGGAAGATTTGTTATATGCCAGACACCTTGTAGATGGTGCCGAAACCCGGGAGCTGAGGGTGCGCGCCTCCCTTTTTTGGGTTCGAGGCCCCCTCACTCCTTAAACCTGCCTGGTGCCCCAAGTCTGACTGCAGACCACGTTTGACCAACTGTAAGTAACTCCTATCCTGCTCTCTCTCCCTCCTCTGGGTTGGCCTAGTCTTTGTGATCTCCGGCTAGTTCTCTGTCCAGACAGAGACCTCCAAATCATGCGCATGTGGGCTCTGTTCACTGCTGTTTAGCCTCCCAGCAGCTGTGGAGACGTCCTGCCGCTGGCTTGGCCCTGTAGAGGACTGACCTCTAATCTGTCTACTGAAGTCTGGGACAGGGAATGCCTTGACCGAATTTCAGTAGACCTGGGCTGCCGGGAAGATCACAGGATCTGGCAATCCCATGGGTGGGATTCAAAGTGCCCCCTGGCCTGCCTCCTAAAGAACTTGAAGAAACTGGGACTGGCCCAGGACCTATGGCATAAATGCCTAATCTTCTACTCCACCCAGCCATGGCCTAATTACCTTGAGAATTTCTGCCACAGGGAGAGAAAATGGTCAGAGGTCCCATATGTCCAGGCTTTCTGAAACCTCCTCTCCCGTCCTACTCCCTTTTCCCCTTGTTTCCTCTCTGCCTGCTCCACAGCCCAGGTCTTGCTGGTCAAGATCGACCCCCACCTCCTAAGGATGCCTCTTCTGTGTTACTGCCAATCTCTCCACCCTCCACCTTTTCTGACCCTCCTGAGATCCTGGGGCCCCCACAGCTAGCCAGGAACCTCCTGCCCCCATATGCACATTCTTCCGCCCCATGCCATGTCCTACCCCTCCCTCTGCCTTTCCCAGCTGCCACTGATGAAAGCCAGGTAGCCACGTGGCCCAACCACCAGTGTCAAGCTCCACCTCCATCCTAATGGTGTTCTTAGGAAAAATGCAACTGTAACTAGAAACTGAGTTAGAAGGAATTTTTCTTTGAATCTAGGAAGATCGCTACCTTTGAAAATATCTCTTTGTAATTTGCTGAACTAATTTTGCAATTTATTTTAACAGGTTTCCGGGCAATCAGTACTCAATGAAACAGCAATGGGTACTTAGTACTTGTTTTAGATGAATGCAATTTTAATTTTAATTGAATTCAGATAGCGATTTTTTTAAACTTTTATTTAATAAATATAAATTTCCAAAGTACAGCTTATGGATTACAATGGCTTCCCCACCCCTATAGCTTCCCTCACACCCACAACCATCCCATCTCCCGCTCGCTCTCCCATTCCATTCACATCAATTCATTTTCAATTATCTTTATATACAGAAGATCAGTTTAGCATACATTAAGTAAAGATTTCAACAGTTTGCACCCACATAGAAACACAAAGTGAAAAATACTGTTTGAGTACTAGTTATAGCTTTAAATCACAATGTACAGCACATTAAGGACAGAGATCCTACATGAGGAGTAAGTGCACAGTGACTCCTGTTGTTGACTTAACAAATTGACACTCTTGTTTATGGCCTCAGTAATCACCCTAGGCTCTTGTCATGAGCTGCCAAGGCTATGGAAGCCCCCTGGGTTCACTGACTCTGATCATATTTAGGCAAGGTCGTAGTCAGAGTGGAAGTTCTCTCCTCCCTTCAGAGAAAGGTACCTCCTTCTTTGATGACCTGTTCTTTTCACTGGGATCTCACTCGCAGAGATGTTTCATTTAGGCCATTGGCTTTCTATGTCTTTCTATGTCTTGGCTTTCTATGCCTGAAATACTCTCATGTGCTTTTCAGTCGGATCCACATGCCTTAAGGGCTGATTCTGAGGCCAGAGTGCTGTTTAGGACATTTGCCATTCTATGGGTCTGCTGTGTATCTCACTTCCCATGTTGGATCATTCTCTCCCTTTCTGATTCTATCAGTTAATATTTGCAGACACTAGTCTTGTTTATGCGCTCCCTTTGGCTCTTAGTCCTATCATTATGATCAATTGTGAGCAGAAATTGAGCACTTTGACTAGTGAGATGGCATTGGTACATGCCACCTCGATGGGATTGAATTCGAATCCCCTGGTATGTCTCTGACTCTACCGTTTGGGGCAAGTCAGTTTGAGCATGTCCCGAATTGCACATCTCTTCCCTCTCTTATTCCTACTCTTACATTTAACAGGAATCACTTTTCAGTTAATTTTTAACACTTAAGAATAACTGTGTATTGATTACAGTATTCAACCAAAAGTATTAAGTAGAACAAACAAAAAAAATACTAAGAGGGATAACATATCAAGTTGCTCATCAACAGTCAGGGTGAGGACTGATCAAGTCACCGTTTCTTATAGAGTTCATTTCACTTTAACAGGTTTCCTTTTTGGTGCTCGGTTAGTTGTCACTGATCAGGGAGAACATATGATATTTGTCCCGTTGGGACTGGCTTATTTCACTCAGCAAAATGTTTTCCATATTCCTAACAGGGATCACTTTTCATTTAAAATTTAAACACCTAAGAATAATTGTGTGTTAATTACAGAGTTCAACCAATAGTACTAGAACAAAAAAAAATACTAAAATGGATAAAGTATTACATTGTACATTAATATCAGCATCTTAAGTCATTTAGGTGTAACTGCTAATTTAAATGGGGTAAAGGCAAACTCAGCATGTTATATTTTATAAAAATTTTTGGTTTAGTTTATAAACTGTCTATGAAAAGAGTTCAAAATTGTTTGGAGTAATTCAGGCTTAAATTTGATGTGTTACCTTAACCTTAATCTGAGATTTTTAACTGGTTATTACAAAAGATAAATCAAGGAAATTGGTAGATGGAAAACATCACAAGTATAGAATGTGCATTTGGTAAGGAAGGTTAAAAAGAATGAGTTATTTTGAATAAAGAAAGGACAGGTTTGTAAGACTGACTTCATCCTAATGGCTAGTTTACTCTAGACTGGAATGGAAATGATGGAATGTTTCAAGTAAGTTGAAGAGGGTGTGTGGAAGTCACAGAAGGTTACAAAAGAAATCTTGGATCTTAATGAGAACGGCACAGAGGCCTAAAGAGTTAAATGTTCTCTAAAATCCTACAGATGCTTTCAAAAATGCTATGTGAAGTAAGCAAATGCCTCTTTTTGAGTTTATAATAAGTTTGCAATTTTAAACGTGGCAACATAAAGTCTTTTGTCATTCACAGTTTTATAGATCAGATTTGCTGCTCATAAAACTAAAGCATTGTTGGTTCTGTGCTTAGCTGTCCTCCTATAGATTCTAATGGACTTTTTCCAGCCACATTTATTGTATTCAGTACTTTGGGATGGCGTGGTAAATAGATGAAGCCAATAATGTATTATAGGTACCTACTGAAAGTATGGTTAGCTGAGGTTACTAAGAGCAGAAATTAATTCAAATCAATTGGTAAATTAAAAAAAACAGTTAAAGAGTTTAGCTAGTATTGAAACTGCTATATTTGTTATCTAATGATTGAAACTGCTTTCTAAGTTTTCATTTGATATTGCTATTGTCAGTAAGTGATCTGGGACTGGCACCCCCATTTCTCTATTCCAATTCTAACTTGTTCTCTCATTTCTCTATTCTCTTCAAGGTAGGAAACTAATTTTATTCTGAAGGACTCTCCAAGATGCACAATTTGATTTTTAGATCTTATAAAGGGGATGGCTAACATTTCCTGTAATAGCATAGCCAAAATATTAGCTTAAATTATAATTCCACAGCTAGATTTACTTCACCATGGGCACGGTAAACAGGCAAAACCTCCCTTTCAGACCAAAGTGAAAGAAAGTTTTAAAGTAAGGACATAGCTTTCCTCATGGGCACTGTCTACCTCAAAATAAACCACTACCAGAACATGCCTGTGAGTACAGACTTCTAGTTAGGCCACAAAGATTAGATATGGGACTTAAGCACCCCCTGACTTGCATCCTCTGGTCTGCTTTAACAAAAAACCAGGAGGAAGAGAAAGCTAGGCATCAGAAATGTAAAGATAGGTGGAAGGCCTATTAAAGGCTGCTCTGTACAGTGATCTGCCATCAAGGAGACCCAACAGGCCAGTCCACTGCAGTGGCTTTCAGTGTGGTAAGCCTGGGCTTCAGCAGAAATCAGCTTGTGAAGAGCCCTGGCAGCTCTGCCAGCCAAGAGTTGGATCACTAGAAATGGACCTGCCCTGGGGTCGAAGGACTTCAAGTCAGAGCACAGATCTTACTGATTCTAAGCTGAAGAGCCCTTCACTCAGCCCAGCTTCCAAAGTGACCACCACAGCTGAGGGGACGGCCAAGTAGGGTCAGCAACATTGCAGACAGAACTGTAAATTTCCTGTTAGAGATGCCACCTGTCTTTACCTGGCTGGCTCTCCTCTCAGGCCAGGAAATGGAAGTCAACAGGGTGTCTTCGTAAGGAGGTTCATACCTCCCTTAGGATGTACCCTATGTTCTATTTGTCTCTCAGTCAGAGAACTTTTTTGTGGCTTAGACAACAGCTTTCTTGGGTCCTCTAATAATGACTCCGTCCTTTGTTCTAGACCCTGTCTAGCCCACTTGGGTCTCATTCCTTTGTAATCATAACCTCTACTCTAACATCAATGGCTCTACTCCCAACCTGTGTGTATTGATGGTCCTCTCCTCCACTTAATTTGTATGATTATTCAGAATTTCTCTACAGACAAACCCCACTACCTGCAAAAGTTGAGTGGCCTTTCTCCCGGTCTTGGCTGGGATCAGATTTAAGCCACATCCATCAAACTGTCCCCACGATGGTCCAGAGACCCCCCCATTTCCTCTCCTCTATGAAATCCTTCCATTAATGCCACTCTTAGGATCATTGGTTGCTATTCTCACCCTGACTTGTATACTACAGTGTCTGCTTAAGTGTTTACAGCAGGTGATAATGGAATGAACCGAGGTTCAGCAACCAGGCAGTCAACCAGATGCTTCTCCATCTACACATGCCTGTCCCTGCAGAGCTCCCAAGATACCCCCAGTGGGCCCCTGTAGACGATGTCCCAAGTCAGCAGGAAGTAGCCAGAGAGACTCATCCTCGCCCCCTTTCCTATCATTAAAAGGTCAGGATGGTAGCTTTGGGATCCTCAAGGAGGGAAGGCCTATACTTCTGGGAATGGAGAGTCCTTGCCCAGATCCCCACGGGTGCCTAAAGGTCAACCAATGAGGATCAGACCCGTCTCAACTTTTAACCCCCACACCCTGTATCTATAAAGGGAGCCCTCCCAACTTCTGATGTGCGACTTCCCTGGCCCCCGCTCTGTTGGGATTGGGGAACCTCACCCGGGAACAGAATTCCAATAAAACTTGTGAATTAATTGATTTGTCTGCCTGGGAAGATTTGTTATGAGCGGATATCTTGCACATGAGAGAGATTTTCTATCCTGTCCAGTAAGGATTTCTGTAGTTCAAGAATTTGTTTTTGAAAACTTCTAAATGTTCTTATCATAAATTTTTTGAAATCCGTATCTTGTATTTCTTCTATCTCATCACCTTCGTAATCTTGAATTGGAGTGTCATGTTCATTTGGGGGCTTCATAATGTCTTCTTTGTTCTTGTTTCCTCGGTTTCTGCATTTATTGCTTGGCATTTTGCAGATATTCTTTGGTTTCTTCTTTTTTTTTCCTCACTGCGGTGGCTCTTCTATGACTCTAGATTAAGTGGACTGTCTGCTTTTGGTGGATTTTTAGAGGCTTGTGATGGGTGTGGCCAGAGAGCTCTGTTCAGTTCTTCAGGGTTAAGGGTGTGCCAAAGACGACACACCCAGGTTTGGTGTGGTAAAACTTCTTTCTCTGTCTCTCTCTCTCTCTTTTTTTATTCAGAAGGGAAGAAATTCCACACAGCAGAGCTATTCTCCTTGAAGGCGTTCCGTGGCTGAGCGCTGGCCCCTGTGGGTATAATATTCATCTGCTCTGTCTCAAGGACCACACAAAGGAATTATGCAGACCTCAGTGTAAACTCAGATTCCCCTGTAATCTCCCATCTGCTTGCCAAGGTTACCGACTTTGTGGCATCTCCCACCGAGTACTCACGTCTCAGGCACTCTGTGAGTTCTCTCACACACCCTCAGTTTTTTTTTTTTTTTTTTCACAGTCTCAGTTCATAAGCTCTACACATTCACTTGGTCTTAACCTCCTGTTATTTCTCCCCACCACAGTCAGGTTTTTCTGCTTGGCTGAGGGTGGGTGTAGCCCTGAGGTGGCCCAGCTTTTACGTATGTCCAAAATGGCGCCTGCTCTTTGTCTTATTCACCTTTGTAAGGTGAGTGGAGAGAGAGAATCATGTCCACACCAGTCCCTTTTATTTTTTTCTCTCCTCTAGTTAGCCTGGTAAACTTTCCCTCACAGGGCTACAAGCCTCGTTCCATCTAGGCTCTTCCTGCTGCTTTCCCACCAGTGTCTTGGGCTACTGAGGTTTCGCCTCATCTCCCATTCCAGCGCTGGTGTGTAGATTTGGCAGCTTGGGTCCCAAGCTGTGGGCACCCATGCCCTCCACGTAGGCCCACCATGTCCCACTAGTTCTGGAAGAGTTTCCTCTGCAGCTTTTTCCCTAACTCTTCCCTGAAACTACAGTATCTCCACTTTTATTAAACTATCTTTTCCCAGACTATCAGTGCACTCCCTCCCTATTCCGCCGTCTTGGAGGACCTCTCAGCAGTGTTCATTTTCTTTGTGCTGTAGAGAGCAATGCATTTTTATCATCTATCAACACCAGAAAGGGCCAGGGCAGCCGTGTCTGGTTAGGGTCCTCAACCTGGCCCCCAGCGCAGGGCTAACAGCCTATTTCTTAAATGAAAACTCAGAGCACATTTATTGGCTGAAATCCATGGACAGCTACTGCTTAATGTGAGCTATGAAGGTGTGCAACAGGAATTGTAACAGTCTTAATAATGATATCCCAAAGTGCTATTAGCTCTGATTCAGCAAGTCCAAAATTGCAAAACAGTTAGAAACAGCTCATCTCAAAATCCCCTTTTCCATTCATTCATATGTAGAATTGAAGCAATTAGCATTTACAATAAGGAAGGTGAGCAAGTCATTTTTTTTTTTTTTTTTTGACAGGCAGATTTAGACAGTGAGAGAGAGAGACAGAGAGAAAGGTCTTCCTTCTGTTGGTTCACCCCCAAATGGCCGTTACTGCTGGTGCGCTGCGCTGATCCGAAGTCAGGAGCCAGGTGCTTCCACCTGGTCTCCCATGCAGGTACAGGACCCAAGGACCTGGGCCATCTTCCACTGCCTTCCTGGCCACAGCAGAGAGCTGGACTGGAAGAGGAGCAACTGGGGTAGAAGCGATACCCCAACTGGGATTAGAACCTGGAGTGCTGGTGCTGCAGGTGGAAGATTAGCCTAGTGAGCCATGGTACTGGCCGTCATTTTTCTTAAATAAAACTGAAAGAATTTTGGAGAAAACTGAAGATCTAACACGGATTTGCTTCCTAGAGGAAAAAAAAAATTCTTCCTTATTTTAGCACTTGCAATGCTTACTTCATAAAAGAAATTTCTCAACTAAGGACCATAAATTGAAGTCAGTGAATCAACATACTCCAAACTACATTACATTGAACTAAGCTATAATCCTAAAACATAGTAGGCACTAATGATTACTCTTAATTCTGTGCCTTGGGTCTCTGATTATGAAGGGACAAATAATAGGACTGCATTGTGAAACCTTCTTGTGCTTGACTATGGCCCTGTAATTGTTAATGATGAATTGGGCACAATGTCCAGCTTAGAACATGCACTTGTTACTATAAGAGGCTCTAGTACTCTCTTTCTTTCTGGACTAATAATCAGTAAAAGTCCAAACATTGACTACTGTCTCAGTGTTAAGTCCCAAAGTGACAGCAATTTAAAATACAGGATAGTGGGGCCAATGCTGTGGCATAGCAGGTAAAGCCGCTTGTCTGCAATGATGGTACCACATATGGGCACCAGTTCAAGACCCAGCTGTTCCACTTCTGATTCAGCTCCCTGCTATGGCCTGGGAAAACAGCAGAAGATAGCACAAGTGAGTGGGCCCTTGCACCCATGTGAGAGACCCAGAAGAAGCTCCTGGCTCCTGGCTTCAGATCAGCTCAGCTCTGGCTGCTGAGGCTATCTGGGGAGTGAACCAGTGGATGGAAGATCACTCTCTGCCTCTGCTGCGGAACTCCTGCCTTTCAAATAAATGAATAAATATTTTAAAAAGATATGGGATAGATCTAAATGCCAGATGGATATTCAGCATGGGCAAGAAATAAATTAAGCCGGCGCCGTGGCTCACTAAGCTAATCCTCCGCCTTGCGGCGCCGGCACACCGGGTTCTAGTCCCGGTTGGGGAGCCGGATTCTGTCCCGGTTGCCCCTCTTGCAGGCCAGCTCTCTGCTGTGGCCTGGGAAGGCAGTGGAGGATGGTGCAAGTGTTTGGCCCTGCAACCACAGGGGAAACCAGGAGTAAGCACCTGGCTCCTGCCTTCGGATCAGCGCGGTGCGCGGGCTGCAGTGCGCCTGCCGCGCCGTCCATTAGAGGGTGAATCAACAGCAAAGGAAGACCTCCTTTCTCTCTGTCCCTCTCTCACTGTCCACTCTGCCTGTCAAAAAAAAAAAAAAAAAAAAGAAAGAAATTAGATATCAATCCACTATAATCAAAGATTATTTGTTACTACAGCATAACTTGACTTATACCTCCTGATACAATAGCTTATATATGTGTGTGTGTGTATATATATATATATATAGAGAGAGAGAGAGAGAGAGAGAGACAGAGAGAGAGAGAGAAACAATTCTACTAATTAGAAAGCATAAGAAACTCAGCCAATTACCCATTTTCTCTTTCTTAAATATAAATAATGACAATAATTAGGTACATAAAAATAATAGGAAAAGAAAGAAAATTTCAAAAATAAAGGGCCAGCCTTGTGGTACAGCAGTTTAATTTGCCACTGGTGACACCGGCATCTCCATATTAGAGTGCCACGTTGAGATCCACCTAATTTGCTTCCAATCCAGCTTCCTGCTAATGTGCCTGGCAAGGCAGTGGAAGATGGTCCAAGTACTTGCATCCCTGTAACTCGGGGGAGATCATGATGAAGTTCCTGGCTTCATCATGGCCCACCTTTGGCTTTTATAGCCACTTTGGGAGTGAACCAGGTGATAGAGAAATCTCTCTCTCTATGTCACTATGCCTTTCAAATAAATAACTCTTAAAAAAACAGATGATTATCAGTGACTTAATAAACATTGCAAGAACTGAAAAGAAAAACTGTACAAATGAAAAATATTTGGTATATACACAGCAAGAAATCCAAGAATTAGATCTAAAAATAAAAGGGCATAAAGAATCCACTAGAAACCTATGGAAATTAAAACTATAATCATTATCACCACCAAAATAAAATGTTGGAAACTTTGAACATATATTCATATAATCTTTACAGATGATTTTAGCTCAGAAAAGAAACTAAAAATATGACAGAAGAGTGCAGGCAAAGAGATTCAATCTGCATTTGACCATTATAAAAATACAGAGAAAATCTCATAAGGAGGCTATTTTTACATTTAAGTTGCATTTCTCATCTAAGTGTTTTACTCTTTTCAACTTGGTAATTCACATCCTTTTCCAGAACTATTTTCAACATTTGGAGCTCTCTGGTTTTGTTTTTGGATGTTATTTTACTGTTACATATCTACTTGGTTTAAAAAACATGCTCTTCATGTTTTCAAAACACGGGTACACATGTTCTCCATGGCATCCAACATAAAGTCCTTAAGTTTGCTTTCTCTTTCTTTAACTGGTTTGAAATGATGGGAATCTTCTCTTTTAAATACTGCAAAACACAAAATGCAAACATATTCTTTTTAAATTATGAAGTCACAAGTACATGTATCTTTATTGATTAATAAAATTCACCAAATACATTAAGTTCCAAATTAAAAATCAAGCTTATTTCATAGAAAGAGATCTATTACATAAGCAATGAGTTCCAATTTCATTTTTATTATTTTTAACCAAGTAAAATGCTTTATGCCTAGATTAGTGCTTATAATACCAAAATGCATTTTGCACATGTGAATTAGCTCTGAGGATATTATGCCTGATATAAATTCCACTTCTAGAAATCATGAAAATGGTTGTATAATTGTAACCACTGTTACCATGATGCAGGTTGCTTTACCATATGCATTTTTAATGTTGAAAGACATATTTACCTGCCTTTCGAGCCATGCCACCTTTCCATTCTCCTGTCTCTAATCCTAGCCTTGGCAGAGATTAGAAGGCTCATTGAGATTTTCCATGGTTTATGACCCAAGTTGACAACTGTGACTTCTTTGTGGCTTTCTAAGGGCTATGCAATGTAAGAATCACCCTCTATCATTTGAGAAGTTGCTGACACAGAACACAGGTTGATAGATGACCTGAGTGGCTGTTATCCCCATCTGAGAGAAGCAGCAAGTTTTACAGGAAATTATCGGAAGAAGTTACACTGAGAGAGAGAAAGAGAAAGTAGTGCACATTACATATTGACTGACAAAATGATTTGCTTACATTTCCAAGCTGGCTTAGCTGAGAAGAGCAGAGAGAAAAAAGTCATCAATATTTAAATAGCTGATCATATAACCAACTTGACAGGCCATTTATAAGTGCAAATTATACAGCAGAATTGTAACTATGGAGGCCATTCAGCCCTCACTTACACTTTTCATTCTTCAGGTTTATAAGCACAAAATCAAGTAAAATCATGCATCTGTATCATTTCTTTATGCCAAAGATTCTTAAAGCATGGTCCCCAAAAGCAGCATCTGTGGTAAAAGATTAAAAAATGCAAATTCTCAGAACTATTCCAGATCTCTGAATCAGTAATTCTAGGGTGGGTTCAAAAACATGTGGTTTAATAATCCCTCCAGGTATTTCTGATGCAAGCTCAAATTAGAGAACCAGTGCCTTCTACAGTTGACATTTGTTGCCTTGGAACTCTCAAATATGCAATAGCCAAGTGCACAAACGTTTAACTTTATTAAAAGATATTTATAGGACAATTAATTTATAAGGAGAGAAAATAATGATAGCAAGATTTAGGTAACCAAAATCTATTGTATTTAAACACACAAACACATACTGTGCAATCCTGCTTGTAAGTATTCCAGTAATATTCCACATTAGAAGCATGATTATAGAACTAGAGTTTGGAACATAGAAAATACTTGCTTAGAGTAAATTAACTCTCCATATTCAAGTTAATAATCCATTTAATAAAATCTTATCTAGTTTTATGTTGATCTAATTTGCAAGTTAGCACTTCTGGTAATAAAAGTTCCCTACTTTGTAAGGCAACTCAGTGAATTACTAGTAAATATACCTTCAGCAAGGGGAAAAAAAGCCAACTGTATTATAAAACACAGGTAGGACTATGTTTCTAGAGTTGTATTTATGAAACACATGAAGTTTGTATTCCTTAAATAAAGAGTTTCCTTGGGGGGAAAAAAAAAACTCAGGGCTTTGAAAGTATCTAAGGACTGAGGAAGGTACAGATAGTAGATAAGAAGCAGAACCATTCTGACATGAGCAGAGAATAACCAATCAAATTTTTTACTTTAGGGTTTTTGCTAATTCTAATTGGAGACTCCTGGGCCTCTACTAGGGAAAAGGAAGACTGAATATCTTTCAGAGGTTATTCTAGGCTTAAACAATAACAAAATGCAGGCGGCTGAAATGTATGATCAGTTTTCCCACAATGTAATGTTAAGTCCTGAGCGTTATACTAGGTTACTTCAAAAAGTGTAACAAATATATACTTTATATTTTATATAATATATATTATATATAAAGGTAAGTTCATTTTGGTGTAAAAATTTTTTGGAATCCATGCAGTCTTTTGGTTTTATAAAACACATTTTCCATTAACTTTTTGAAGACCCCTCATAGAAGATGTAAGCTAGACTGGAAGCATCTAAGGGGCTAGGTAAAATTATCAGCAGTGTTCACAGCATCCAGTAAACAGAATAATAGAAGGGAGCAGGACAGGAAGGCAGTTCTCTCAAAGACAATACTGGTTTTTCCTTCAAGAGGTGGTCAGGTTCAGAATACGTCCCCACTTTCTAAGAAAAACAGAAAACAATAAGCAGAAAAAATTTACCTGGTAAATCATACTAACAAACTGCTAAATGGACTAAAGGAATGAGGGCTAGAGACAGACATTGCTACTCTTCAAAAAATCAGAAGGACGGGGCAATGCTGGGAGCTGCACCCGTGATCTCAGATGCTAATTCCATGAAAATGTGTAATTCATAGGAAGATGAAAACCTTGCTTCGGCCATGTGCCAAAGTCCATTTATCTGGCCTCTGCTGCTGCTTGCAGCTATAATAGTTTTTCCTTATCTGCTACCTTCCACATTATAAATATGCTTCTTGTTATGTCCTCAACTAATTGTGCTGGCAAAAGAATACTGAAATTTAGCTAGTAGTTTTCTAGCTCTTATGATAATGGAGAGGATCTGAGTGCATGTTATTGTTGAAAGAACAGTCTTCAGTGGCAGGTGTTTGGCCTAGTGGCTAAGACATCACATCCCACATGAGAATGTTTGAGTTCAATCAGGTCTGCTCCTAATCCTATCTTTCTGCTAATGTGCACCATAAGAGACAGAGGGTGAAAGCTCAAGTTTTTGTGTCTCTATTACTTATGTAAGAAACTCAGATTGAGATCTTGGCTCCTGGCTTCCGCCTGGCCCAACCCCCAGAAATTGTAGGCATTTAGTAAACTAGCAAATGGAATAGAATCAATCAATTAGCATCTTTCTCTCTCTCTCCCCCTTTCAATTAACAGTTATTTTAAAAAGAAAAGTCATGTTGAAATATCAATAGACTTTCTGGTACTGTCTGTTTCTTAGGTGGATTTTTGCTCTTATGCATCCTATTAAGCCATTTTATACAGCACCACACTGATACCTAAAAAGTTGTGAATATTCCTTTTACAAAAACACATTCACCCTTTGCCCACAGTTCCACTCATCAGTGCATCACCGGGATATCCCTATAGGTTATATACAGTTTTTATGACATATTTTTTCTAGTTTAAACATAATCATCTAATTTGGATTGTGTTATAAATGCCATATATATAAATGTAAATATATCTATATGTGTATAAAACTACAACTATTACCCTATATTCTTATAATATAATAGAGTGATGGGATAAATGGTTAAAATACAAAAGAGTGACTATAAAACAAGGAGAATTATGTATATCTTCTACACTCGTGATTTCTGTATTCATTCACAAGATATTTATAACCTTACTACTTATAACTTCTACTGATCCACATTCCCTTCAACCTCAACACATTTGGATGTGATTCTTTACTTGGAAGGAAAAGCCAGCTTCATTCTTGAATAGCCTTGATTGTGTGTGTTTGTTTCTATTTGCCATTAATTTTTAATTTAAAAAAATGGCACACAAAAATTGTATTTCTAGGATATCATGTGCAATGTTCAATCTGGGTAAACCTATCTATCTCCTTGAACATTTCACATTTCTTTATGGTGAAAATATTCAAGATCTTATCTTCTAGTTTTGGTTTTTTAAAGAGAGAGATGTAGTACATGATCATTATCAGTAGTTATCCTACTATGCAACAGAGCACCAGAACTTCTTATTTTAATTATAGTTTGCAATCCATTAATCAACATTTACCCATACCTTCCTCCCTTTCCTGCCCACTTTCCCCAGCATCTCATAACCAGCACTGTATGTTTAACTTCTATAAGATCAACTTCTTTCAATTCAATATGCATGAGATTGTCTTTCTGTGCCTGGCGTATTTCACTTAACGAATTGTCCATAAGTTGATATAGGATTAAGAAACTGGTGCACATATTTTATGGAATACTATTCAGTCATAAGAAAGATTAAATCTTGTCATTTGCAACAACATGGATAGAACTGGAGGTCACTATGTGAAGCGAAACTGGATGCATGGTAAGCCAGTTTTTGAAAATTTTCCATAGTCCTGGTTCTTGGCAGAACTTATTTGGCTTATACACCTTCTAACCAACCTATTACAGGATGTACAAGTTGGTCCACCAGGAAGCTGTGAGGCCTCGGATGCACCAAGAGACCCTTGACATCATGGTATCCAACTACTTGAATCCTAGTGGGTTGGTATTTGCTGTTGTGATAAATATGCTGTTGGAGACTCCTGCAACCCATATCAGAGTGCTTGGGTTCAAATTCTACCTCCATCCTCAAATCTCAATTCCAGGTTCCTGCCAATGAATAACCTGGGAGGTAGCAGGTGGTTGTTAAAGTAATAGAGTTTCTGCCACCAACATGGGAAATCCTAAATGAGTTCCCAGCTCCCACTTCAGCCTAAGTCCCATTTGTTTTGGGCATTCTGGAAGTAAACAGTGGATGGATGATACCTCTCTCTTCTTTTTAATATAATAAATAAGAACCATCTGTTATAGTATAAGAACAGAGCAGTGGCACTCTGAGAATCAGGAAACACCATCTTCTTCTCCACCCATTTGTTATCCTACTCTATCCTCAGAGCACCTAATGAAGGAGACTAAAATGTTTTCAATTATTTATTTATTTATTTATTTGAAAGAGTGACAGAGACAAGGGGAGAGGGGGAGGGGAGGAGAGAGGGAGAGAATCTTCCATGTGCTGGTTCACTTTCCAGATGGACGAATTGGCCAGGGCTGACCCAGACCAAAGCCAGGAGCTTCATCTGAGTCTCCCACATGCATGTCAAGGGCCAGCACACTTGGGCCATCATTCACTGCTTTTTCCAGGCCATTAGCAGGGAGACCGATCTGAAGTAGAGTAGCTGGAACACAAACTGGCATCAATACAGGATGCTGGCATTGATACGCCACAAGCCAACCCCTATTATTTTTTAAGATTCATTTATTCATTTGAAAGGTGGAGTGAGAGAGGAGAAAGAAGAGAATTATTCCATCAGCTGGTTCACTCTCCAAATGCCTGCAGAGGCCAGGGCTAAGCAAGGTCAAAGGCCAGGAGCCAGGAACTCTATAGAGGTCTCCCAGATGGAGGCAAGAACCCAAGTATTTGGACCATCATCATCTGCTGCCTCCGCAGCACATTAGCAGGAAGCTCAATTGGAAGCACACTGTAGTTGGCCTCTCCAATGGTTGCTTCCTACTATGCCACAATGCCCACTCTATGACTAAAAGTTTTTCTTTTTTAATTAAATTATGTGAACATATGTATTTCTGGAAATTTTGCTCATATGTGGTGTCTAGAGAACCTGAAAATATAACAGTTCCACATTCAATCTCTTTTTATAGCAACTGGATTTTTAGTGCTGCTATACCCTCACGAACATTGAAAACACAGCCAATTCATCTGTTGACTTCTTAACTTCGAAAGCCAATAACTGTGGTCACAATTAAGAAAGACCTAGCAGACTTTGGCAGTACTTAGTGCTTACATATTTTAAGCTTAGATCCTCTAAAATGAGTTTCCAATTTTGGGCTAAACCAACTTTGTACCCCTGCCTTCCACTTGGCCTATGTCAGATTTTGAGACTTTGCTTGCACTTTGTCTTACAGCCTCAACCACTGAGCTAATCAGCAGCAGCCAAATAATTGTAGTTAGTAATGGATGTGAAGGAAATAAATTCAGGTTGACATCTTGAAAATGCTTTTTGTCATAATTGATTCATATAAATTTCTATATATTTTGAATATTCATTGAAAATAAAATTATATCCAAGTAATTGGCTACCAAGAAAATGTTTCAAATAAATCAGTGTTTAAAACTCTCCATCAGCAAATTTTGTAAAAATCTCCAAATAGTGATTTTATTGTAATTCAAAACATTTTATCTGAACATAGTGGAATTTTTTGAAAATATGTAGAAGTATAGTAGTAATTAAATATAACTTCCTTAATTCAAGACTGGTATGCTCTGAAACATTTTTGTATGCTGCATTTCAAAACAAATTATTGTGAAACATAGAGATATGCATATATATACAAATTAAATGTATAACACAATAACAATTCTTTTATACAAGAATAAAGAAGCACAGTCTTTAAATTCAAGAAATTTGAATCTTAACACAAATGAAAATTTCACAATCAAATATATTTATCCAGTGAATAAAGTAACGATGGGAAACTAATTTAAGACTAACTAAACTTCAAGTGAAGTATGATATAGCATGACTGCTGCATTTCCATTTAAATGTTAATGCACATTGTCACAGATAAAAGTGCTTGGTATTAAAAAGTGATCTACATTCTGTGAGATTGGTTTTTGCAATTATATATTTTATTGCTATGGATACTCTGTTATCTTCTTAGTGACTGGCAAGAGGAATATCTTTGTAGGAGGAGACTTACATTTACTGAAATGATTTTAATTTTATTCCCTTTTTTTCTCAAAATATTTTTGCTTGATGAAAGGACCACATCTGTATGGACTGTAGCTCTGGTTCTCAGGGGGAAACAGAGCAGCAATGCTACATCACTAAGAGAAATAATTGTCTGGTGAGAGGCACATAAACACATAAAAGTGTAAAAAGGTAGTACTTGGTGATTCAGAAGAAAGGTTTTTTTTTAAGTTTTTTTTTTTTTATTTATTTTACTTGAAAGTCAAGAGTTACACAGAGAGAGAAGGAGAGGCAGAGAGAGAGAGAGAGGTCTTCCATCCGATGGTTCACTCTCCAGATGGCTGCAACGGCTGGAGCTGAGCTGATCCAAAGCCAGGAGCCAGGAGCTTCTTCCGGGTTTCCCACGCGGGTGCAGGGGCCCAAGGACTTGGGCCATCTTCTACTGCTTTTCCAGGCCATAGCAGAGAGCTGGATTGGAAGTGAAGTAGCCGAATCTCAAACCGGTGCCCATATGGGATGCCTTCACTCGTTTCAGCCCAGGGTGTTAACCTGCTGCGCCACAGCACCAGCACCCAGAAGAAAGTTTTGATCAAGATAAATCAAATTGCAATTAGTCATTTCTACTGAGAAATCACCACACTACTCAATATGACCTTCCCTTGAATATCTGCCCCAATCTTTTAAATTGTTTTCCTAACCAAAATATACTATTGGGGCTTCTCTTTTTCTTAGAAGGCAGAATTGAGCCTAAGTTATCTGTCAAGATTACATCAGACTTAAATGAAATCTATTCACTGCATATCAGAGTTACATTTTATTTTGGAAAAGTAAAATATCACAATATTTCTAAGTAAGTAAAGAATAACTAAATTACTAGCTTTTTGATATCTATGAGGTGGAGAGAGAAGCTTTAGTACAGATTTAAGAAGGTCAATCCAATCATGAGACACTAGTGTGTTTGCCAAATTTTAAGGAAATGTCGCATCTCTTTTTAATATTATTAGAAAGCTAATCGATATTAGTGGAAATTTGCATGTGATACCAAAATCAGAATTCCTGATTGCAAGTCCTAAATGCATTCTACCTCTTTGACTATGGGGAAGTTGAGCATATTTCTGAGTTTCTTCGCAAGATTGAAATAATTGTAAAAGCCATGTATTTGCCTGAGAAGCGCTGTGAGAAACAAATGGTAAAATAATTTCTGAAAATATTTGGCAAAACAGCAAAGAACCTCTTGGCATGGTATTCATAGAGGACTGAAATTGTACAGCATATGTGAGATGCAATACTTAAGAAAAATTGCATAACGGTATACTTTTAGAATCTAATGTCATGTATTTTAACACCATTAATTTGTGCTTTTTCTGTAAAGTGAATATTGTCTGCCCAAGGAAAGTAGTGGAAAAAAACACTGAACCTGAAATAAACAGATCTGGAAATGCTATCCTTTCCCTTTACTTAACAGTAATTTGCTGGCTAAACCTGCCTTTTCTTCCATAAGAAAGGGGCAGAGAGGACACCTGAAAATTTGTTGTGAAGATTGCCATGAGTGTGTACAAGGAAATAGGAAACTTCTAGAATACTAGATGAACTCAACACATGTCAGCTATCATTATTATTTGGCTGAGTTGAGAGAGTTATCAAGTCCATTCTAAGGACATGAGTAACCAATTTACAACTGTAAAAATATTTTAGATATATCAGAAATACAAATTTATTTTCAAAGATATGTTGTGATCAATATATATTTCTTTATGTTTCTAAATGAGGCATTAACAGAAATTTTGGTGGCTATAATAGTTTCAGGTTGCATCAGCGCTAATGATAATAAAATTTTCATTCAACAAAAGTTAATTTAATGTTTGTCAAAGATAATTGTATATTTTTCCTAATTCAGATTCATCTTTTGCTAAGGTAGATCTGGCAAAGCTCTAATTCCTAAACAATCATTCAGCATCTTGTCAAAACAATGTTAAAAACGTTCCACTGTCCGATAACCAGGTTTTACCAAGCTTTAACTGACTCTCAGTTCCATTCCTTGGCTATGTTACTGCTTAAGTATCAAATAGCAGGGTAGGCCCTCTGCCATAATGTGCCCTCATTATCCAAGAAAGTTGCTAAGTACTTTGTTATGATTCAAAGTGTCACCAAGTTCAGTGCCTTGCAGTTTTAGCTCATTTTTCTTGAAAGAACAATCCTAACTTCTCTCATTTTGTCTTTCATTCCTTACTTTTCAGCAATGTGCTCTAATTAAATACTGAGTAGACAAGACGAATGTTTATAAATTATGTGTACATAATATGAGATAATGAGTGAATGCATGCAAAGTTCATAGCACATTCCAAATAGTAAATGCTGAAAAATGTGATTATTGGAAATGTTTAAAAATACTTAGATATAATATTTAAGGCTTTAAAAAATACTTATGAATGTAAAGATATACACTCCTCCATTTTTTTCATTGTCACTAATTCTGCAAGGAAATCATGACCTTGAAGTCAGTATGATTTATCCACAAGCAGCTTTTTAATATGTTTAAAGTTGACTTTTAAAATCAGTGCTTGTTTTACTAAACTAAAGCAAATCTTAGTTGATGAAATATAATAAGCTTGATGTAGATTCAAATTTGATCATGATATTGGATAATAACAATAATAATAACAGGAGTAATATTATTTGTAATATGTGTTACACACTTGACTTTCAATTACTTCTTCTAGGTTTTGCACATTTTAGTCCTCAAAGAAGCTCTGTGATGCGAGTTCTGTTACTGTGCTCATTATATAGATATTGTAACTGGAATTCAGAGAAGTTAAATTCCTCAACCAAGAATTGAATCTTAATTGTAACCTTGTAGTTCTTATACCCTAATTCCTGTATCATTTCTCAGAAAACAAAAGCAAAGCAAAACTGTGGAGAGACAGTTCTGTCAGGTCCTCTCTACTACTATTCTTTAACATTATCTTCCACCATCCAGAAGGAAAATAATGATAAAACAGTAATTTTGTGTTACTACCAATTTGATAGAATTCATTGTGGCTACTTCTCGCCTCAATGGTTAAGTCAAATGTTAACCACTGTTCTCAAGAACTTCAGAAGTTAATCACATGTCCTACTTCTCAGAGAAATAAGAAATATTCTGTTAAGGATTCTGTCTGCTGCTCTTTGAAAATTAATAATATTTCATACTTTGTTTTGGCTTCTACCAAGAAGTGTCCCTATTTTTGCCAAAACTGAAGTTTTCTTCTGGCCTAGGATTATATCAGTTCCAGACTTTTAGGGAATAGACTTAGTCTGTAAATCCTTCTGGTCTCTGGAATTTCCCACTCTGCCCTCATGTAGTCTTCTGTTTGCACAGAAGTGAATCTCACGCTCAAAGAGCCTAGAGTTACTATTTCTCCTCTCTGCTTTTCATAGCAGAGATTAAAAGAAATGCACACTTGTTGTCTCTTGGATTCATTAATTTGTTCTCAACCAAAAAATTGTTTTAAAACTATTGGTATAATCATACCCAAAATATTGTATAATTCTTCAGCTAAAAATAAAATACAAACTACCTGTCTTTATTCATTTTACTTTATTTCTCTAATTCCAAGTTGTCATATTCTCAATATCTTACTAATATTAACTCATAATATTTATAACAACCCTATGAGGTATGCTATTGCTGTTTCTCTTAATAACTAAGGAAATTGTTGCAAAGCAATTAAGTAATATATTTTATAATGCACAGTTAACAAGTGTCAGAACTAGGATTGGGATATAATCATCTAAAACTAGAGCACTAACATCTACATTCAGTTACTTCTTAAAGGTTGACATTTGATAATGTTTAATATTTAAATGTAATCAATAAAACATAGAAATTAACATTCTACTGAATGTTTTTATATTGTTACCAATTATGTGAGTATCCACAAAACATACTTTATAAGATACTATTAGACTGTCCAAAACACTTAGCAATCTGTTTTTGTAAAAACATTTTCATTATTTACATACTGACACATTTTTCTAACATACTCATTAGCACTGTGATATATTTTCTGTATAAATATAATTTATTTTTCTGTTTTATTGCTTATATTGTGTCAATAATTTCTGTTACTGGGGTCGGTGCTGTGGACAGCAGGTTAGACCACTGCCAACTAAAGCAGCATCCCATAAGGGTTCCTGGTTGGAGTCCTGGCTACTGCACTTCTGACCCGGCTCCATGATAATGTGCCTGGGAAGGCATCAAATGATGGCCTAACTCCTTGGGTTTCAGCACCCACGTGAGTGACCTGAATGGAGTTCCAGGTTGCTGGCTTTGACCTAGCCCTGCCCTGGCCATCGAGCCATTTGGGGAGAGACCACTAGATGGAAGATCTTTCTCTGTGATTGCCTTTCAAGAATATCAATAAACTTTGAACAAAATGTCTCTATAGTTATCACAAACAATGTTATCATATATATTCTTCCACTTCTCTTCTTACACATATGTAAGTAACTATTTTAGGATATACAGGGAGAAATCAAAGTAACAGATCAATTAAAAAGCATACTTTACTTAAAATAAATCATTAAATTTATTTGTAAATGTTGGGAGCAACTTGTGCTCTCATCAACAGAATCTGAATTATTTTTGCTAACATTTGGTATTGCCAGACTTTTTAACTTTAAACCTTTGGGAATAAAGAATGAAATATTATTGAATTTTCACAATTATTTACAAGGTTGAGCATTTTTTTCCATGAGTTTAAAGTCTACATGTCATTCCTTTCCTGTAAATGCTTCTCCCTGATTTTCACCGGTTATTCTATCAACTTGTTTGTCCTTCCAGCAATGGAAAAGTTGTAGATGTTTATATAGTTTTCATATTAAGATATAATAATTTGTGACTTTTGCAAATACCCTACATTGGATTGCACATACATTCTCATAATGATATTTCAAAATGAAAACAATGATTTTAATACTAATGATCTCAAAATCAAATTTTATTTCCTGATGACTCAGTTAATGATTTTTCCTATCCCAAGATTGATAAAAGGAACTTTCTAGGGGCAGGCACTTGCTGTGGCATAATTTGTTAAGCCATGGTCTGCAGTACCAGCTACCCACATGGGCACTTGTTCATGTCCCAGTTGCTCCAGTTCTGACCCAGCTCCCTGCTAATATGCCTGGGAAAGCAGTAGAGGATGGTGCAAGTGCTTGGGCTCTTGCACCCACATGTGAGACCTAGAATAAGGCTCTGGCTCCTGGCTTTGGATAAGACCAACTCCAGTTGTTACAGCCATTTGGGTAGTGAACCAGTGGATGAAAGATTTTCTGTCTCTCCTTCTCTTTGTAACTTTGCCTTTCTAATATACATATATATCCTTAACAGCTGTGCCAGCCTATGTCTGTGTCCACCAACCAGCCACACCCAGCAACCAGCCAAGCAGAGACTGCTGAATCTGGTGGGAAAAAAAGGTACGGGGCTAGGAGCTCCTGACCGTGGAGGCTTGTGTGCTAGACTGTGAAAACGCTGAGGCTGTGTGGGAGGACTCAGGGTTTGGCTGGGACTTTGGGCAGTCACACTGAAAGGCTCCACACAGTCAGGGCTCCTTGGTTACTTAGTGAGGGACATTGCTAGGGAATCTGAGCTTTCCCTGAGGACTGCGCATATCCTTTGTGTGGTCCTTGTGACAGAGCAGACTCATAATGTACACATTTGGGCTAGCGTCCAGGCACTGGTCTCCTTTGAGGAGAGGAGCTCAGCTGAGTCTACTCCAAAAGACAAGAACAAGTTTCCCTTCTGATTAAAAAAAAAGAGAGAGAGAGAGAGAAGAGAGAGAGAGATTTACCATGCCAAGGGTGTGTCACCTCAAAAACACCCTTCACCCTGGAGCACTGAACAGAACTCCCTGGTCACACCTAACACACACCTCTAGGTATTTAATGAAAGCAGACACTCTGCTAATCTGCATACAACATAGCTAAATAGACCAATGAAGACACAGAAAATCTGAACAGACCCATTACCAAGACAGAAATTGAGAGGCTGATGCCATGGCTCACTTGGTTAAGCCTCCGCCTGAGGTGCCGGCGTCCCATATGGGCGCCAGTTTCTAGTCCCAGTTGCTCATCTTCCAGTCCAGTTCTCTGCTGTGGCCTGGGAAGGCACTGGAGGATGGCCCAGGTGCTTGGGCTCCTGCACCGGCGTGGGAGACCAGGAGGAAGAGCCTGGCTCCTAGCTTCAGATCGGCGTAGCTGTGGCCGTGGTGGCCATTTTGGGGGTGAACCAATGGAAGGAAGACCTTTCTCTCTGTCTCTCTCTCTCACTGTCTAACTCTAGCTGTCAAATAAATTTTAAAAAAAGACAGAAATTGAATGAGTAATAAAGACTCTCCCAACAAAGAAAAGCCCAGGACCAGATGGCTTCGAACTAACTCCAATTCTTCTCAAGTTATTCAAAACAATTGAAAGGGAGAGAATAACTCCAAATTCTTTCTATGAGGCAGCCATCATCTTAATCCCTAAATCTGAAAAAGATGTCAGAGGGAAAGTGAACTGCAGACCAATTTCCCTGATGAACATAGACACAAAAATTTTCAACAAAATTCTAGTTGATCAAATCCAACAAGACATCAGAAAGATCATTCATCTGAAAGAAGTGGTATTTATTCCTGGTATGCAGGGATGGTTGAACATTCACAAATCAATCAATATGATACATCACATTAACAAACTGAAGAACAAACACCATATTATTATCTCAATAGATGCAGAGAGCATTTGATAAAATACAACACCCTTTCATGATGAAAACTCTAAGCAAATAGTTATAGAAGGAACATTCCTCAACACAATCAAGGCAATTTTTGATAAACCCTTGGCCAGCCTCCTATTGATTGGAGAAAATTTGGAAGCATTCTCATTGAGAACTGGAATCAGAGAAAGTTGCTCACTGTCACGACTGCTATTTGATATAGTTCTGGAAGTTTTAGCCAGAGCCACCCAGCAAGAAAAAGAAATCAAAGGGATTCAAAGTGGGAAAGAGGAAGCCAAACAATCCATATTTGCAGATAACATGATTCTATATATAAGGGATCCAAAAGACTCCACCAAGAGACTATTGGAACTCATAGAGAAGTTTGGTAAATTAGCAGCATATAAAATCAATACACATCTGATGGTCTGCTCCCCAGATGGCCGCGATGGCTGGAACTGTGCCAATCCAAAGCCAGGAGCCAGGAGTCTCCTCCAGGTCTCCCATAGGGGTGCAGGGGCCCAAGGACCCCGGCATCCTTCACCGCTCTCCCAGGTCACAGTAGAGAGCTGGATTGGAAGTGGAGCAGTCTGGACTCAAACTGGTGCCCACGTGGGATGCCAGCACTGCAGCGGGCGGCCTTACCCACCATGCCACAGTGCCGGCCCCATTTTTTTTGTCATATCTTGTAACCTAAAAATATCCTTTTCTCTGTTTCAAAAATTAGCTTATTTTGTCTAGTATTGTCATGTACTTGAAGCAGAAAGCATATATCAAATCATGAGTTTCTAAACACTGACAAGAAACTCACTTTCAGTATTTCTGTCTTTTCTTTTCAGGTCTTCTATATCTACGGTCTCAAGAATTTTGTCTTTTAAGAGTTACTTATTTTTATATATTCCCCTACTCTATAAGTTCATCATATTTACAACATAAATGACTACTATATATTGTCAGTCCTAAATTTACTGTTTCAGTTCTGTCATTTCTCCAAATTTGGTACACAATTTTCATATACACATATCTACATGTCTTCTCATCCCCTTTTTATTAAATTACATCTCTCAGCCTGTTAAAAGGTTGTGATCATCTCCCTCCCCCTTCTTTTCAAGTACTTTGAAAAATTTCAAATTCTTCCCTAGTTGCTCTATTTTGGTGAAGGAAAACAACTCACAGAAATGCCCAAATCAAATATATAAAAGTAAAGCCTTTGTCTGTGCTTACTGCTACCAAATTGACAATTTATCAATTCAACTTCTTATTTATTTTTCTAACTGCCACTTCCTTTACACCATCTATTAGATGGTCTTATTTCAACATTCATTCTTTTTTAAATGGCGTTAATTTCTATAGTGATTTTTTAAAGGCAGAAACCAAAAGAGAGATCTCTGTCCGCTAGTTTACTCCCCAAATACCCTCAACAAATTCCAGAGCATTGACCTCAGAACCCAACCTAAGCCTCCCACCTGGTGGCAGGGACTCAAATATCTGAGGTATCACCTGCTGCCTCTGCATTAGCAGTTAATTGGAATTGGAAGCAGAGACACAACTTGAGCCCATGATCACTGATATGAGATACAGGAGTCTCAAGCAGAGTCTTAAGCATTGCACCAAATGCCTGCCTCGGTACTGGTTTTTAACATATCCTCTTGTATGAATTTTGCCTTTCAAGAACTGTTACTTTTCTGTGCCAGACTGAAATATTTTAATAAATCCATGACCACACATAAAATTCTTTAATGAAATTCTCTAGTGTGTCATGGGCCTTTTATAGTTAGGCCCATATAAATTTTTCCAAAAACGCCTACCACTTCCCAAATGTATATTGTGTTCCAAGTCAATCAACTTTTATATGCAATCATCAAAATAACCTGGAGTGGTCTGTTACTATTAAAAATATTTACTTCCCCTGTCCGCCAAGACCAGTTTAGCTGAAGAATTATATTTCCCCATCCTCATCAAATTAGCCTTGGGCTGAGGTTCCTTTTGAACACTGATAACTATGCAGATGTGATATATTTTCAACAAAACCTAGCTTTTTAGTCTGCCATATGTCCTCTTCCTTTTTCAAAAAACTGTTCCATCCACCTGGGTTCCTGAGTATAGATGACTCACAATGAGAATAAGTATATTTTTAAATTTTATTAACAGAAATAAATGTACATATTTGTGGAGTACCCCAGGAGGTTTTGATATATGTATGTATTGTTTAATGACCACTCAGGGTAAATATATCTATATCTGCAGACATTTAACATTTCTTTATGACAAGAATGTTCAGAGGCCTATATTCTAGTTTTTTATCATAGAGAAATATACAGTATGTTAACATTATTTATAGTCACCCTACTTTGCAGTAAAATCTAAGAACTTCTTACTGATACCTAGTTATAACTTAGTGCCTATCAATCAACCTTGAATACAGTATGGAGGTTCCTTAAAAAACTAATACAGAACTACCATATGATTTAGCAATCCCACTGTTGGTTATATATCCAAAGGAAATGAATCAGTCTGCTGAAGAGACATCTTTACTGTTTTGTTTATTGCAGAACTATTTACAATAGTCAAGAAAGAGAAACAACTGAAGTGTCCAACCCCTGATGAATGGATAAAGAAAATTTGGTATACATATGTAATGGAACACTACTCAGCCATAAAAGGATAAAATCTTGTCCTTTGCACCAAAATAGATGGTACTGGAGGTCATTATGTTAAATGAAATAAATATACTCATTGACATTAAATGCAGGTATGAATCTGGAACTAGAGTAACCATGGCGTTAAAAGATGTTGAAGCAATAACAGAGAAGAGAAACAACATTAATTCCAGGACTATTGATTTCAAGGCTCACTCTTTCACTTGTCTTCCACTACCAGGAGGCAATGCGCTTTTGTATTAAGTATTTCAGTTAAAAAAGTCTTATCTATTGTCTTTTGCTGATTCTTTACAAAGTAAAAATCAGTTTTCTTATGTTAATTTTACTATTACCCTAAACCAGATCTCAGGATTTATCTGTATCCTAGATTTGTCTAAGAGTTAAATATGGTAAACATACATTGTCAAGTCACTCTGATTCTCTAAGTGACTGCTGGTAATAAAGTTCTCTCTTTCCTTGTCCTATGATCCATTATAACCATCTCCAAAGCCACACCTAAATCGTTTCATTCTTCAATATTTTAAATCAAATGACTTAATTTTTCTTCTCAGTTACAACAACAACCCTTTAAGAACATGCTGTGTTGCATCATCTTTTAACACATCTGTCTTTCTCAAGATGCAGCTACCTCCTGTATTTACTTATATGCCCAAAACACAAATTCACAATGAACATTGGTGCCTTGTTACATTAATGGCTGAATAGTATTTCCACTGTTAAAACATCTGTGTTCCTGAGAAATTTGCCATTCATTATTGCGGAGCTGGTTATGTAAAATGAGTCAGTGAAACCTCATTGCTAAAGCAATTGTCAAGGGAACACAAAGAAAGCAATTATGCTTTTGGTAAGCAAACTGAAACACTTACTTACTGAAACATCAATTCCTCAGAAGATCAACAGATACATCAAACAGGATGAGATGGACTGATTTCTTTGAATAAAACTAGTGTGTACAGGGAAGGCAAAGGATAAAAATGTCTTTAAACCATTTGGGCAGCTGGCAGTGAAAGCACTGCGGAAGAAACTACCACTTAGACATCCTTCACCTATTATCCATTAATTTAAAGTAGATTGTACAAGATGTTCTGAAGAATTCTGGTCTTTTAGGTCGAGAAAGATCATACTCTATTTGGCTAAAATTATACAGAATTGACAGTAAATATGACCTGAATTCTACATTTTTCTTCCATGTAATTTACATGAACAAAAGAATATTATGCTTACTAAACATAAGGATAAAGACTTATTTGTAAAGAAGGATAGTTAATGATCCCCAATATAACTTTTTTAGAGAATGAATAAAGATAGGCAAACTTGCATCTGTGTAAGTTAGTGTCATGGCAAATGTCAGCATTCATTCAAAACTAATACTGCAAGGCTCCCAATGAGGCCAACTAATTCTGAGACCCCACCCTGCTCCCAATATAGCTTAGTTAGCAAATGATTAAAGCCAACTTGTATCTGCATAAGTCAGTATCACGGCAAATATCAGCATTCACTCCACTCATTCTGCAGTGTGCCCAGAGAGGTCAACTAATCCTAAGACACCACCCTGGCCCAATTTCTTTTGAGTCCTTTATAAAAAAATACTTATTTATTTAAAAGGCAAAAAAAAAAGAGAGAAAGAAAATAGAGAGATATACAGAAATTTTCTATCCACTGGTTCACACCCCAAATGACCCAACTGCCAGGACTCTGCCAGCTGAAACCAGGGGCCAGGGACTCCAGCCAAGTATCCCAGATGGGTGGCAGAGATCCAAGTATTGGACCATCTTCTGCCTCCTTCCCAGGTGCATTAGTAGGAAGCTGGATTGGAAGTGGAGCAACTGGTACTCCAACTCTGATAAGGGATATAAATGTCACAAATGGCAGCTTAAGCAGCTGTACTACAATGCCAGCCTGCCCCCTGCCTTTTATCATTTTTTTATTTATATAAGGTGAACAAATTTCAGGCATTTTGCATACACAGATTTAGGAGCACAGCGATATTTCCCACCCTACTGTCCTGCCCACCCATACTCCTGCCCTCTATCCTCCTTCCTTTCTTATTCTTTTAATTTTTACAATGAAATACTTAGTTTATTTTATAATCATAAGATTAACCCTCCACTATGTAAAGAATTCAACAAATACTAACAGGAAGAAAACACTGTTCCTGAACAATGGAAACAAGGGCTTTTAACAATAATCAATTCTCTAAATTTCAATTTTGTGGCTGGTGCTGTGGCTTAGGTGGGTAAAGCTGCTATCTGTAGTGCTAGCATCCCATATGGTTGCCAGTTCAAGTGCCAGATGCTCCATTTTGGATCCAGCTCTCTGCTATGGCTTGGGAAAGCAATAGAAGATGACCCAAGTGCTTGGGTTCCCGCACTCATGTGGGAGACCTGGAAGAAGCCCCTGGCGCCTGCTTTGGATGGGCCCAGCTCCGGCCGTTGCAGCTATTTGGGGAGTAAACCAGAGGATGGAATACCTCTCTCTTTCTCTCTCTGCCTCTGTCTCTCTGTAACTCTGGCTTTCAAATGAATAAATAAATCTTTAAAACAAATGTCAATTTAACTCATATAAATTACATTTTTTTGTACTCTATTAGTTACCACAGATCAGGAAAACCATTACATTTTTCTTTTGGGGACTGGCTTACTTCACTAAGTATTAATGCTTCCCAACTGCACCCATTTTGTTGAGAAAGACAGGATTTCATTCTTTTTTGTAGCTGAATGGCATCCCATAGTGTATATATATCACATTTTCTTTATCTAGTCATCAGTTGGTGGACGTCTCTGTCAATTCCATATCCTAGCTATTGTGAATTGGGCAGAACTAAACACAGGGGTACAGATAACTCTTTCATTTGCTGATTTCATTTCATTTGGATAAATTTCCAGGAGTGCGATTGTTGAGTCATAGGATAGGTCTATTTTCAGATTTCCAAGGAATCTCCATACTGTCTTCCACAACGGCTGCCCTAGTTTACATTTCCACCAACAGAATATTTCGGTATTTTTCCCCCCACATCCTCTTTAGCATTTATTTTCTTGATTTCTGTATTAGTGCCATTCTAACTGGGGTGAGGTGAAACCTCATTGTGGTTTTTATTTTCATTTCTCTAATAACTAGTGATCCTAAGCATTTTTTCATGTGTCTGGATTAGAAGGCCCATTCAATGAAATAATAGCACCTAATTTGGAGAAAGAAAGGGAAATCCATGTACAGGAATGTCAGTCCTTTCTTGGCCTCTACATGATTCAAATCACTGGTATAAAAATGATGACTTCAATACATTCTGTCAAGAAGAACGTTTTTAAAAGTTGGCTGAATCATGTAAAATAAGTCACTCACAGGACAATACTATATCAATACTTCAAATGAACTGTCAATATGAAGAGTATATTAATACTCTTAACTCAGCTATTATAAAAAAGCTTTTGTCAAGAAACAGTATTTTAATTTCACTTCATGGGTAAGTTATTTGTCAGCTAGGATGTTAAGCAGTTAGGTTGCCCATATACCATACTGGAGTACCTGCATTTGATAGACAGCCTTGGCTTCTCAATTCAGTTTCCCTTCATTGCTGCCCCAAGGATGCAGTGGTCATGGTTAAAAACTTCCACATGGGAGACCCTGACTGTCTTCGGGACTATGGCTTGGTCCCATGCTTGACAATTGCAGCATTTAGGGAATGCACTTATGGACAAAAGTGCCATCTCCCCCTGTTTTTCTATGTGTCTGTCTGCCTCTGAAATAAAAAAAAATAAAAACATTTTAAAAATAATAAATTCCACTACATTTAGAGTGGTATCATTTATAGTAATTATTTATATATCTCACAATATTTTCAGGATTCATTCTTAATTGATAATGACTTGCCAAATTTAATATTTTAGTTCTTTGTATTACTAATTAATTTGTGTAGCTTGCATACAAAATAATTGCATTAGACATAAATACTGAAGATAATATTGGCAGTAGCATTTTTTCAGAGTATATAAAATATTAAAATATTGAATTATTTTTCATTTCCCTACAAATTTTGGGTGTATATAACATAATGTTTCTAATCAGTTAACAATGTAATATATACTATTTCTTAAAAAGTAGGGATACATAAAAATAGAGTTAGGGTTAACTGTTTAGTAAGATTTTGAAGTTATTTTAAATTAAATAAACACATGTAGGTGGTTGGAGTGTTAAATAACAGAGAATTGGGATTCATGGGTATATAGGGCATGCTATTTTTATCCTGTGAGCAAAATACATCTAGTTTGCTTTCCTTTTAGTGCCCTCTTATGGACTTCTATTTCGATGTATCCTGATTCAGGCCTATATCTCTATATATTTCAGAATAATTTGTACCATAAACTCTTTTCAATGACAAATATAACATATTTACAAATATTAACTTATACTTACTTAGTTTTACTTGTTATAATGGTTGACTGATGAACTGGATTTTCTTTAAGAATTGTGATATCACATATTGTAAAGTAATTTAAAAATAAGCCAATTTAAAATTCATCATGTAAACTAAATTATAGCAAATATATATTACAATGCCAATATAGCGATAAAATAAAGCAATATAATACAATTTATAGCAGATTTTTAAAGGAATATAGAATTGCATACAAAATGTAATGGCTGATGGCTGTCTGCAGAATGTGAGGCTCTCTGTGGTGCTAAAATATTCCATTTCCTCTCAGGCACTTGCTGTAAATGTGCATGACAACTGCTTTTATGCAGGTGAACAATGGAATAACATTTTAATACTCACTGTAAAAGAATTGGTCACAGAGAAAAGTGACTTCAATTATATCTTAAAAAATAAAAGGTGAAGGAAATTGTACTACTTACAGAGTGGTCATTTCCTACACTATGACATTTCATTCAAATATATATCATTCTAAAAAAAATAAAATAATTGGCCAGTTACTATGCTTCACAAACCCTTAGAGTTCTCTGAATTCTAAAATGTAGACTGTTCCAATTGATTTTTTTAGGAGAGTAATTCCATATCCTTCGGTGCCTAGTCATTATAGATGACAATATGATATGAGTGATGTCTACTAGATGCCTTATTCTCCATATTTTTTTTCTCTTTTGAATGTAAGTCTTTCAGAATCATTGCCATTACAATGCAGACCTAAGGTTGGGGGGCCTAAAATGATGAAATTTAAAATAACTAACATGTATCTAAGTCTAAAATATATTTCCCTAGATTCTTTTAAAAACATGTTTTAAAAGGCAAACTTGCTAACACCACATTTCTGAAAAAAATAAATTCATATAACAGAATTTGGCCTTGGTAGAACTGCATTTTTTTTCTTTTTTCCATTCTACCACATAATTATTATTTCTACCTCACCCTTTTTCTATGTAAGGTTAAGTGAATATCAAATTGGAAGGTTTATGAAAGATATTATGATTTTCTGTAAACTTTATTTAAGCCCTACTATTTTGTATATTCAAATATTAAGTGATCTGGAATTGCAACATTAAACAACATTAACTAAAATCATTTCACAAATTGAAACATTGAAAAGAATTTTGCATTATACAATAGCTTAACTATTTGAATATACTTACTTGCTTTCAGTTTCATATTAAATTGGCTTGGGATATGATTAAGGAACACTAAATATTGATATACAATGGTATACAGTGATTGAACATACAAAAGTCATCCATCCTAGATGAAGTTACATGTTTGTCTATCTTCTATGTTTTTCTAAGCCATACTTTCTCAAATGACATTTTATTACAGCATTCAAAATAAGTTCTCCTATCTCTAAGATCTCATATTAATTTATTTTTATTTATCCTATGTTACATTAGATGATGCTCACAAAGTTATGAATTTTCCCTTGGTTTTGTAGATATCATTTTTATTACTTACTCATTTTATATGCAAAAAAAGACTGTCTTATCTTTGGAATTAGATTAAGTTTCAATTACTATTTGTGATTTCTAGAGCATGTAGTTCAATTCAATACATTAATTCCTGATAGGAAAAATAAAAGAAAAAACAGGTACAAGAGATAAGTATAATGAAAGGAAACAGCATAAATACAAAATTATAGGTGAGAGATTTCATAAGAAGAAAGTATATCAGTTTCTCCTTGGAGTGAGTGAATCTATTGTGAATAATGAGTTTGACTCATGAGAATCCGTTATTGCTCCTATGATGGAGTTCATTAACAAAAGAATAAAAATTAGAAAAAGGAATAGCATATTTATTCATCGATGCCTAGTATTTATCATAATAATTAAAAGCACATGGAAGGTATTCCTTTCCTGATTAATGAACAGATGAATAATCTAATTTAATTATCAATTTTCTTAGTTCCATAGTTTTTAAAGAAAAATTTCTAATTAGCATTTAAACTTCTATGTACATTTCAGAGAAATGTCTGAGGAAAATAATATAGGATATCCATAATATTTTGAGACATTTGAGAAATAAAAAGTACTAGAGATATCTACAATACTATTAACAATACTATTCATGTATTTTTCTATTACTTATATACAATTCACTAATAGTAGGAAACTATTTTAGTGAAGTAATTTTTAGCTAGTATTTTAGCATTTATAAAGATATTTTCAAATACTTAATTGGATATGAATCCTAAAACATTCTGGTATAAAAATCACTGATTTAGGAATAAGGATAATATCCAGTCTTTCTCTATACTTCCTCTGCCACCTGTCCTAGTCTCAAGCATCATTGTTCTTCAATCAAATTGGCTGTTTCTAGCTTTCATATACAAGACAGAACAGGTGGAATTTGTCTTCATAAGTTTGAGTTAACTTCTCTTAACATTATAATGTCCTCCAATTCCATTTTTCTGCAAGTCATGAGATATCATTTTTTAAAAAGATAAATACTATTCCATCATATATAAAGACCACATCTTCTTTATCCCTTTATCAACTGGTGGACATCTAGGTTGATCTCATACTGTAGCTATTATAAATAGACCAACAATAAATATAGGAGAATAGATATTTCCTTGATATGCAGATTTCATTCCTTATGGATATATACCCAGAAACAATCTCTAGCTGGGTCAAATATTATATTTATTCTAAGTTTTTTGAGAGACTACTATGCTATTCTTCATAATGCCTTTACAAATTTATTTCCCACCAGCCATGTATACAGCTTCTCTATTCTACAAATTCTTTCCAGTATTTGTTATTCTTTTTTCATCTTTTTAAAAATAGTCTTCAAACCATGGTAAGGTAGTACCTCATTGTGGTTTTGATTTGAATTTCCTTGTAAGCTACGGGCATTGAGCATTTTTTCAATAAATTTGTTCTTCAACTGAATGTTCAAAATACCATTAGATGGGAGAAATAAGTTCCGGTGTTCCACAGCACAATAGGATCATTCTAGTTCAAAATAAATTATTATAAAATGAAATCCTATAGTTTGCAACAAAATTGATGCAATTGGAAACCATTATTCTTTGTGAAATAAGCCAGTCCACAAAAGACAAATACCATATGTTTTCCCTAATCTGTGGTAGAGTGCCTAAATAGGTAATCTATTAATCTATAAAAGTGAAATTGACACTTGGAGATGTGATGATTTTGAACAGCCCTTGTCTCAACTATTGAGGCATACTGTTTTTTTTTTCTAATTCTGTTTGTTGAACTCTTTATTTAGTGTAAGGTTAATATTATGAGTCTGAGGTTAATTGAAAATAGATTCTTGTAAAAAATAAGAATGGGATAGGAGAGGGAAGAGGAGGAAGGGTGGGAATGCAGGCAACATGGGAAGAATCACCATTTTCCTAAACTTGTATATATGAAATGCAATATGGGACATGTACTCTATAGAATAGTATACAGCAGGAAAAAACAATGAAATCCGGACATCTGCAACAAAATGGAGGAATCTGGAACACATCATGCTGAGTGAAATAAGCTAGTCCCAGAGGGACAAATATCATATGTTCTCGCTGATTGGTGACAACTAACTGAGCACCAAAAAGGAAACCTGTTGAAGTGAAATGGACACTATGAGAAACAGTGACTTGATCGGCCCTTGTCTTGACTGTTGATGTACAACTTAATACTTTACCCCTTTTAGTATTTTTTTTTGTTCTACTTAATACTATTGGTTGAACTCTGTAATTAACACACAATTATTCTTAGGTGTTTAAATTTAACTGAAAAGTGATCTCTGTTAAATATGAGAGAAGGAATGAGAGGGAGGAGATGTACAATTTGGGACATGCTCAACTTGACTTGCCCAAAATGGTAGAGTTAGTAATGTGCCAGGGGATTCCAATTCTATCCCATCAAGATGGTATGTACCAGTGCCATCTCACTAGTCTAAGTGATCAATTTCAGTTCACAATTGATCACACTGAAAGGTCTAAGAGTCAAAGGGATCACACAAACAAGACTAGTGTCTGCAAATGCTAACCAATAGAATATAAAAAAGGGAGAGAACGATCCAACATGGGAAGCGGGATACACAGCAGACTCATAGAATGGTGGATGTCCCAAACAGCACTCTGGCCTCAGAATCCGCTCTTAAGGCATTCAGATCTGGCTGAAGAGCCCATGAGTATTTTAGGCATGGAAAGCAAAGACACTCTGGGAAAAAAAAAAAACAAAAAAACAAAAAAAACCACCTAAATGGAAGATCTCTGCGAGTGAGATCCCAGTGTCCCAGTGGAAAGAACGGGCCATCAAAGAAGGAGGTACCTTTCTCTGAAGGGAGGAGAGAACTTCCATTTTGACTATGACCTTGCCTAAATAAGATCCATGTCTGTGAACTCAAAAGGCTTCCATAGCCTTATGGATTACAATGTTACAATGATCCCCCCCCCATAACTTCCCTCCCTCCCACAACCCTCCCAACTCCTGCTCCCTCTCCCATTCCATTCACATCAAGATTCATTTTCAATTATTTAGCTTTTAAAGAAGAGTATATTTCAAATTGTGAGGAATACAATGTACTGAGATCATTTCTTTACATTTTCTTTCCCTACATATGCTTGTGATGAAATATTGTGTTGACTTCATCAAGTTGTTCTATTTTGGATTATAGAAACCTCTACATTTTTATAATATTGATTTATCATTTATTTGAAAATCAGAATGGTAGCATGAGAAGGATGCACACAGACATACACACACATACTCTGGTGGTATCAGAAGCAGAGGAGGCAATACTCAAACAGGCCCTCTGCCATGGGATGCCAGTAGCACAAGAGTGGCCTTACCCGCTATGCCACGATGCCTGTCCAATATTTCTATATTTTTATGTAATCAACAATTGAAGATTTATTCCTTTATAGATTATTCACTTTATTATATCTCTGAAATATCTTATAGTGTTTTAGAGATAAATATGCCATTTGTGAATACAATTTAAATCAAAATTATTATAAGAATTATAGTATTTATGCTAAGGAAATGTGTTTAAATGTACAATATACATGATATAATACAATTTAAAAATTATAAATAAGTTAAAAAGTAATTTCTTAGAGGAGTTGAATTTTCTGTATCATTATTTTGCAATCATCAAATTACCATAAGTTTACTGTGTTTAAATAATCTACCAACAATTTACAAATCAATTTTAATATTTTGCTACAAATAACCAAAGAAAATTGCTAAAATTTTGCCAAATATTAAAATTCAGAAATTAATATGATTTAATTGTTCTCTTAGAAATGTAGTCATTAACATAATAGGTTTCTTGGCAGCTCTTAGGAGAATCTAATTTGGAGGCCGGTGCAGCAGCTCACTAGGCTAATCCTCCGCCTTGCAGCGCTGGCACACCGGTTCCAGTCCCGGTCAGGGCGCCGGATTCTTTCCCAGTTGCCTCTCTTCCAGGCCAGCTCTCTGCTGTGGCCAGGGAGTGCAGTGGAGGATGGCCCAAGTGCTTGGGCCCTGCACCCCATGGGAGACCAGGATAAGTACCTGGCTCCTGCCATCGGATCAGCGCGGTGCGCCAGCCGCAAGCCGCGGCGGCCATTGGAGGGTGAACCAACGGCAAAGGAAGACCTTTCTCTCTGTCTCTCTCTCTCACTCTCCGCTCTGCCTGTCAAAAAAAAAAAAAAAAAAAAAAGAATCTAATTTGGACCACACATAGTAGTTATAGTGTGGAAATAATAGAGTACTATGCAAAGTATGAAGCAGAATCCAAAGGGAGTAATAACTTATGTGGAGAAAATACTTCAAAAGTTCAGTTTTTAAGAATGATGTGATTTAAAGGGTTGGGTATGTATATATCAATTTTGATGCATTTACTGAGATGTAATGTATTGATTTTAAGGCTGAAAAGTGGAATTGTACTGAAAATAAATTATGCTTTCCAATAATGAAGAAATCATGGTACCTCAGATAAAAAGAAATTATAATGAAATAATGTTGAGCAAATGTTTCAATTTCCAAGTTCATTGTCATGTCATCATCATTAGAATCTCATTACCATCTTATATTGTTTTTTAATATATGCTAGGTACTCACTGTTACACTGCAGTAACATTATTCTCAATTTCACTATTATATTTACTAATTTCAAAACTACAGAAAGCACCCACTTCATGGAACAGATTCAAAGGACTGATTAAACCTAGTAGATGACCAATGCTCTGTACTTTGCATGACAGTAACACTCGGAGGCATCCGTAAGTTGAGCATTGAATAAAAGTAGAAGGGAACCATAGCAACTATCTTCAGCGTTAAGTGGGTATTCCATATGCAAACATTGCTGGAAAATTGAGTTATTATACTCTAAATATACTCAGGAATATTAGTTCTGGTGCTTGAAAAGTCAACCTTATTTCAAAAGAAGTATTGTTAATTAAGAAATAATGTTGTTTATATGGAAGAGAAAAATTCTACTCCTCCTAAACAATTATTCTTCGGGCCATCAAAGAAGGAGGTACCTTTCTCTGAAGGGAGGAGAGAACTTCCACTTTGTTTATGGCCTTGTCTAAGCAAGGTCAGAGTTGGTGAACTCAAGAGGCTTCCGTAGCCTTGGCAGCTCATGACAAGAGTCTCTGGTGATTACTGACATCATAAATAAGAGTGTCAATCGTTAAAAACAACAACAGGAGTCACTGTGCATCTACTCCCCATGTAGGAACTCTGTCCTTAATGTGTTGTACTATGTGAATCAACAGTAAAACTAGTCTTCAAACAGTACTTTATAATTTGAGTGTCTGTGTGGGTGCGAACTATTGAAATCTTTACTTAGTATATACTAAGTTTATCTTCTGTATATAAAAATAATTAAAAATGAATCCTAATGAAGAAAGGGATGGCAGAGGGAGTAGGAGATGGGATGGTTTGCAGGTGGGAGGGTGGTTATAGGGCGGGGGGAGACCGCTATAATCCAAAAGTTGTGCTTTTGAAAGGTTGAGTGTGGACTCTCTGAGAATGAAAAAACTACTGGGGCTGTAGTTCACAGTTTTTGCTGTTGTTGTTTGTTTTTTTTTTTTTTTTTTTTTTTGGCAGGATAATTCAAGATATCCCACCAAGTTCTCCTATGAACATCTGAGTAGAATTCCTCAGATTTTGAGTAGGCTAAGGAGAAAACAACTCAGAATACTTGCAAAATACTCTCCACAAAAAGAACAAACTGCAAAGGAAAGTACATCCAGGGAGGCTCTTACTGGGGAGAAAGCAATTATTAAAGTGCAGCCCCAACAAGTTTTTCTGACTGTGGAAGATTTACAAAACACATGCTAAAACACTCTCATGAATGTCACATCCCAGAGATACAGGACACCTCAAACACTAAGGCTTAATCATAAAACTGTACAACATTCCCCCCTTCCATACACCCCACCACTATCCATTTCAGCAAGGCTGTGGGATAAAATGGTGAATTTCAACGCAAAGTGCAGCAAGATACAAATTCTGTTTTTGAAGGTGTTCTCAGGAAAATCCAAAGACATAAGAAATAGTGGAGGAGAAAGCAAGGACACTGAAGAAAAGTGACATCTCTGTCAGTTACAACTATAGCAAACAAAGCAAAATAATTATTCCATAAATATGCAATTTGGCATACCTCATGCATACTGCAGTAAAAGAAACATAAGGAAAAAATAACACAAGATGACAGAGAAAAACACCTTACCATCAGATGAAAAAGTGTAAGAATTGTATCAGGCACTTGTCTCAAACTGGGCATACAAAAATTGCAATGAAATACTGACTATGTTGAAAGAGAAAAGTATATAAAATTCTCTATTCAGTGAAATTATACTTCAGATATTGTTGAATAATGATGTTCTCAGAAAATCAAAATTTGAGTTTGTTGTCATAAAAATATTATAAATTCTTCAGAGTAAATGAAAGTTAAATTGATCAAAAAATCAAATCCACATAACAAAAATATGTCAGAGATGGAATAAATGAAAGTAATACAAAATTTTAGTCCTATTTTTAGTCCTAACAGACTCCCTGGATAATGTTTTTCTGGACAGAAAATTAACAATACTTGCTGGAATATAACACATTGAAAAGTAAATTGAGTTACAAGAATGTTGTAAGGAGAAAGAGGAAAAACTGGAAATTCTCTTGTAAAAAATACTTGCCCTAATGTTGAGGCTGCCTATTCTTATTTTAAAGTGGACTTATGTCAGATATAACTGTTTTTATTACAAACTCTAGGATAATTACTATTCTTTAAAAATGAATACAATTGATAAACAAAGAGAGGATGGAATGATGGAAGGTGTTTAATAAAGTTTTTAAAACTCCAAAAACAGGAAAAATAGAAAGATAATAAAAGAGAAGAAAAAAATAACAAGTCAAACAACTAAAACACGATCATAAACAAGGTAAACATTGATCCAACTATATTAATAATCACTTTAAATGTGAATGGTTTAAATAAAGCAGTGATATAATAGATACTTTCAGAGTAGATAATAAAAACAAGCCTTAAATGTATATATAGTATTCAAGAAATCTTTAAATATAAGACACAGAAAAGTTGAAATTAAACAGTTAGAAATTATCCTAATACTATTAAACCATAGATAGCTGGAGTAGCTATGCTAAATTTCTGCAAAAAAGCAACCTTCAGAACAGGGAAAATGATATTGGTGCTGTGGCACAGCAGGTTAACGCCCTGGCCTGCAGTGCTGGCATCCCATGTGGGCGCCAGTTCGAGACTAGGCTGCTCCAATTCCAATCTAGCTCTCTGCTATGGCCTGGGAAAGCAGTAGATGGCCCAGATCCTTGGGCCCCTGCACCCGTGTCGGAGACCCGGAAGAAGTTCCTGGCTCCTGGCTTTAGATCGGCGCAGCTTTTGCCATTGCTGCCAATTGGGGAGTGAACCATCAGATAGAAGACCCCCACCCTGTCTCTCTCTCTGCCTCTCCTCTCTCTGTGTAACTCTGACTTTCGAATAAATAATAAATCTTTTTTAAAAAAGATAAATACAATAATATATAATGAAAAAGATTAATTCTCCAAAAAGACAATAATCTGAAACATAGTTGCACCCAAAAAGAGAGTATCAAATACTTGAGACAAAAAAAAATCAATTAAATAGCAAGGAGAAATAGACAATTACATTATTATAATTGGAGACTTCAACATCCATTTCAAGTAATTGATAGATCCTTTAGGCATAAAACCATCAAGGGCAAAACTTAACTGAGGAAAACCACCTTCAAAATAGATTTAATTGGTATTTATGGAATGATTCATCTACCATCAGTAGAAAAGTTACTTTTCTTAAGAGAAGATGTAACATTTGGCAAGACAGATAAATTCCTGGTTATAAGGCATACCTTAACAATTTTTTAAAGAATAGAAATTATACAAAATCATAATGAAATATGCAGTAAGAGAATCAAAAAAAAAGAAAAAGAAGCTGAAAGATTTCAAAATATTTAAAGAAAAATCATGCTTCTATAAAACATCTGGGTCAAAGAAATCGCCAAAAATTAATAAACACTTTGAAAAAAAATTAAAATATAGTCTGTCAAACTTTGTGAGATACAATGAAAGAATATTTATATAAATCTAATGAAATGAATTTACAGGACCGGCGCCATGGTGCACTAGGTTAATCCTCTGCCTGGGGTACCAAAATCCCATATGGGCACCAGTTCTAGTCCCGGTTGCTCCTCTTCCAGTCCAGCTCTCTGCTGTGGCCTGGGAAATCAGTAGAAGATGGCCCAAGTGCTTGGGCCCCTGCACCTGCGTGGAAGACCAGGAAGAAGTACCTGGCTCCTGGCTTTGGATAAGTGCAGCTCCGACCATTGCAGTCATTTGAGGAGTGAACCAACGGAGGGAAGACCTCTCTCTCTAAATCTCTCTCTCACTGTCTGTAACTCAACCTGTCAAATAAATAAATAAAATCTTTAAAAAAAGAAATGAATTTACTAGAAATGAAAAAAGATCTAAAACAATGCATTTACAAGCAGCTACCTTACCAAAGTAGAGAAAGAATGATTTCATCTTAAAATAAAAGAATATAAGGAAATTCAAAACATAGAGAAATTGCAAACACAAAATAAAAAACCCACAGCTCATTCTTTGAAAAGATTGTAATCGTGAACAAAAAAGATAAAGTCAAAAATTACTAATATCTGAAATGAGGGGCTGCAATTATGGTGTAGTGGGTAAAGTTGCTGCCTGTGATGCTGGCATCCTATATAGGTGCTGGTTCGAGTCCTGGCTGCTCCATTTTCAATCCAGCTCCTTGATAATGACCTGGGAAAACCAGTGGAGGATGGTCCAAGTTCTTGGGCCCTTGCACCCTTGTGGGAGACCCAGAGGAAGCTCCTGGCTCCTGACTTTGGCTTGGCCCAGCCCAGGCCATTGGGGCCATTTGGGAAGTGAATCTGCAGATGGAAGACTTTGTGCTCTGTCTCTCCCTCTCTTTCTAACTCTGCCTTTCAAATAATAGAAAAAAAGAAATCTTAGAAATAAGAAATGAGAGAAAGCCGGCAACTGGTGATTCCATAGACATTAAGAAATAATAATAAAGGAGTGTTATGAATTACTCTGTACAAATTTATTAAGTTGCATGAAAATGATCATTTCCTTGAGAAATATAAGTACTGGAACTCTCACAAGCAGAAGTAGACAATAAAAAGCACTTATCTCTCAACAAAACAAAAATTAAAAAAGAGACAAACTAGATTATATCAAATTAAGAAACTTGTAGCAGAGGGACTAATCAACAGAGTGAAAGGACAGCTCCTAGAATAAGAATTTTTTTTGCAAATTATTAATATGACAAAAGATTAGTTTCTAGACTATTTAAGGAAATCAAAAAACACAGTAAAATAAAACACATAAACCAATTAAAATGGACATAATAACCCAATAAACATTTCTTGAAGAAAAAAATTCAAATGGCCAAGATATGTATGACAAAGGATTTTCCAGGGGTCAGTGTTGTGGCATAATGTGTAAAGCAGCCTCCTGTGATGCTGGCATCCATATGGGTGCTGGTTCATGTCCCAGCTGCTCCACTTCCCATCCTGCTGTCCTGGGAAAAACAGTGGAAGATGTCTCAAATCTCTGCCACCCACATGGGAGATCTGAATGAAGCTTCTGGTTCCTGGCTTCAATCTGACTCAGCCATGGCCATGGCAGCCAGCTGGGGAGTGAACCAGTCAGTGGTTGGAAGATCTTTATCTTTCTGCTTCTATTAAAGTAAATAACTCAGTCTTAAAAAAATTCCCAATGGCCAAAGCTGAACTATTTGAATAAAAACAGAGTAGCATTAGATTATAAAATATTTAAATATCTATTAAGCAGATTGATAAAATGATTGAAAATTAATAAACAGAGTAAAAGATACTGTGTGCTATGCAGAATAATCTTAACTAATGACCACTTCTTAAGTGTGAAGTATGCATACTAACTTCTTCCAGATGAATATAATTTGGAGAAGAGGATAATAAAAAGCAAGGTTATCATAGAGAAATCTGAAAAAAAACTTTATTTCAGCCAAATAACCAAAGTGAGTATAAGCAGTGTTAAATTATGCTGATAATACATACTTTGATATAATATGGTTAAAAAGGCACTTTACTTTTGTCATTGTCCTCTCAAAATCTAGAACTACTGTCTAATTATGAGAAAATGATTGATACCAATAGAGGGACATCCTACAGAACACTTTACCATATCTCCTCAAATATTTAAATCTGTGTTATCAATTAAAAAAAATGAAAGTCTGGAAAATACCATAGACAAGAGAAGCTTAAAGAGATGTGTCAGCAACATTTTAAATAGTGATCATGGAACAGAAAAAGGACAAAAGGCAAAACTAAGGAAGTTTGAAGAATCATTGATTTAAGTCACTAACAATATGCATTATTGCATATGCCTGGAAAATTCGCAAATAAAATAAAATAAATGCCTAGATTCCTAGATTTAAATTTTATATTTCATTTTTAAAGATTTTTTATTTATTGGAAAGGTAGAATTACAGAGAGAGAGAGAGAGAGAGAGAGAGAGAGAGATAAGCAGAGGAAGAGACACAGAGACAGAGATCTTCCATCCGCTGGTTCACTCCCCAAATGGCCATTATAGCTGGGGCTGGGCTGGGTTGAAGCCAAAAGCCAGGAGTTTCATTTAGATTTCACAAATAGGTGGCAGGAGCCCAAGTACTTGAAGCATCTTCCACTACTTTCCAAGGTGCATTAGTGGGCAGGTGGATTAGAAGTAGAGCAACTAGGATTTGAATTGGTGCCCATATGGGGTGGCAACTTAAGCCAGTGAACTACAATGATGTCTCCATCAAAACCATGCTCTAAATTTACCTCCATCATAAAATACAGCTCTCTCAGTCGGATTTGCATCACTATGGAAAACAAACTGGATTGTGCCACCCAAAAACACTTTTTTGGTTTTCTCTTTTCTATTTCCTTAGCACCTTGTATCTAGCAGTAAATTGCATTGGACCTACCTGAGAAATATCAGAACAATCTCATCACTTCTTAAACCTTAATTGATATTCCCTTAAACCTTAATTGATATGAAGCAAAAGCTTCATAACCAGTTTACCTATGTTTTCCAATACGGGAACCAGAGTAATTCTCTTTACTTTAAAAATCTCTTCATGCAATAGCTAAGCTTAATATGATCCAATAGCTTCCATGTCACTAGATAAAACTGCAAATTGTCACTGAAATTTGTAAGGTCTTATTCTCACCATATCATCTCTCAGAATTCTTCTGCTGTTCTCACTCTCTTGCTCACTTTTGCTCACTTTCCTATTTCTGGAAAACTGCAAATTCCTTTAGCTTAGATTTTGTGATTGGTCCTTCTGCTATGAACCTCCTCACATATATTTATATGTGTTGCTCTCAAATCCACTGTGTCTATACTTAAAATTCATTTTCCCATTGTTCATTTCTCTATTTCATTTAAAACTGTAAAAAGCCCAATTCTTGTTGCAGAACTTCTTATGCTTCATGAACAAACTTTCTCTACAGTTTAGACTACATATTTTACTTATTTACATGATTTTTTTTCCATTTCCCAACTAGAATACAAGTGCTGGTGCCAGTTATTTTGTATTTCATTCATTGTTTTGTCCTTGTACACAGAATTATAAAATATCAACACAACTTTTAAAGAGAGTGAATCACTTAGTAATGTCTAGTAGGAAAAAAACTATCCAGGTATTGACCCTTGGCCTCTATGCCAACAATGTCAGATAATCAGAAAAAAAAAAAAAAAACTTTCCAATTAGGTTGGTAGTCAAAAGGACCAAAAATCTTATCCAAATAATCTCTGTGGAAATAATTTTATTATAATTCTTTTAAATTTCTTGAATTAAAGATTATTTTTGCAAAAGTCTATTTTTCTTTACCATGTATGGGACTATCAACACTTAACACCTCCAAAGTCTAAAAAGTCTAAAATAATTCCAAAGTTTATAAATGTTAATGAGCAGTTACACAGTACAGCAGTTTGAGGCATTTAGCAGAGCTCCTGCATTCAAAATGTATAAAACTGAACAGAGTTGTCAAAAACAACCATTTAAAGGTCATGGAAATCAATAGAAGATAAACAATTTAATATGTTTATCCACAAATACTTGTTAAACTTAAGTTAGAAAGAGCAAGAATTTGTGGCCTTGTTTACTAGGGCTCCACCATCTTCTGCAGTTCTGTCAGCAAGAACTAACGCTTTTGCTGAGGTCTGGACCCACGTGATCAGATTGGGTCTAATAGGGAACTGAATTCATTTTCAGTGGATGGCAAAATCCCTGGCTTTTCCAGCCCAATGTGGCAAGCTTTACAGAAACTAACAAAAAATCATGGATTTGGTTACCTGAGCTAGGACACCAGCCAGAGATTAAGTGGGGCAGAAATCAGAAATGAGAAAACCAAAAATCACGATAGTTTCTCTACCAGACCTTTCTAGATGGGGGTGTTACATATGAGTGGAAAATTTGTTCTTACATTGTCCCTGACAAAAATAAAATCCAAATGTGTCTTGAGAACCAGGTGAATTTTACTGTGTGCACTAATCCACAGATCAATAAACATTTGGTATACATCTTATGAATTTGCATCATTTGAGCACCTTGTATAGCCAACTCATTGACTAATCACTAAGTTATACAGGCAAAGGATATTACTTAGAAAGTCATGTTATACAGGGCCACTGCTATGGCCTAATGAGCAAAGCTGCGCCTCCAGTGCTGGCATCCCATATGAGCACCAGTTCAAGTCCCAGCTGCTCCACTTCCTAATCAGATCTCTGCTATGGCCTGGGAAAGCAACAGAAGATGGCCCAAGTTCTTGGGCCCCTGCACCCGCATGGGAGACCCTGAAGAAGCTCCAGGATCCTGGCTTTGGATTAACTCACCTCTGGCTGTTGTGGCCATTCAGGGAGTGAACCAGCAGATGGAAGACCTCTCTCTCTATCTCTGCCCTTCAAAATAATAAATAAATAACTTTGCCTTTCAAATAAATAAATAAATCTTTTTTTAAACAAAAGTCATGTTAAAAATAAAACTAAGATTAAGAATGCCCTGAGCGAAGAAATCAGTGCACACTATAGAAAGGAGACACATTCTACAGTTTGCATTCAAGCAATTTTTTTAAACAATCAGGCAGATAAACACATACATATAGAAGAGTAAATTAGAATACCAATTAGGCACAATAAAGTCAGGAAAACTTGGCAAATACATTAGAGAAAAAAGCAGTATGTGGATACTGACATTGAATGGGTTCATAAGTTTTCTTTGGCAGGCAAGAAAATTAAAGGAACTACAAAGGTAATAAAATACTCAAATAAAACATTTATAAACAACTAAAATTATTTTAAAGGAAACTAGTCAAAATTCTATAGCTGAAAACTAAAATAAGAGAAATAAAAAATATCAAGAAATGGGTCCAACAGTATATTTCCAATGCAAGATAAAAGAAATGAAACTAAAAACAAATTAACACAAAGTTCACATAGAATGGAAGAAAATGAAGAAAACTGAATAAAGCCTCAAGGTTAAAGAAAATGAAAGGTCTGTGAGACAAACAAATCAAATCAATACACTTACGGAAGGGGATCTCCCCCAAAAGTAGAATGATAAGTGTGTAGAAAAATATTTTTAAGAAATCATGGCAAGAAAATATCAATTTCAATCAAAACAATCTACAGATCCAAATAGCTAAGTAAATTCCAAGTAAATTAGTGGTTTTTTTTTTTCTTTTAATTCACCCTTGAAAAATCATGTAAACTTTTGAAAATCAAAGATAAATATTTCTGGAGCTCATGTTGTGGTGCAGTAGGCTAAGCTGCCACGTGCCAACCAGCATCACATACTGGAGCAGCAGAGTCCCAGATGCGGTGCTTTGGATCCAGCTTCCAGCTAATGCACCTACGATGCAGCAGAAGATGGCCCAGTGCTTAGGTCCTAACCACCCAAATGAGAGATCCAGACGATTTCTAGGTCCATGGCTTCCATTTGGCCTAGGCCAAGCCATTGCAGCCATTTGGGGAGTGAACCAGCAGTTGGAAGATAATTTCTCTCTTTCTCTCTCTCTCTCTTTCACCCTTCCCCCTCTATGTCTCTCTCTCTCCCTGTCAATAATAAATAAAATAAAATAAATATTTCTAAAAAAGCTAAACATTTTTAAGGTATCAGGAGCTAAATGACACAGCATTTAGAAGGTAATTGTAATAAGACTAGTGGCAGACATCTCAAATATTATTGATAGTAGCTAAAACTGGAAAACATATATTAATCAACTAGTGACTAGCAATGAAAGTGACTAATTGGTGTTGCATTCATCAGCACGGATGAACCTGAAAACATTACACTGAGTGAAAGAGCATAAACCAAAGACTTGTTCTCTGAAATTTCGACTAACACAAATGGAATGAAAATAATCCTGATGAGTTTTTGACAACTGATATTTTCCCAAGGTCTTCTAATGAATCATATTTAAGTTTTGGGGGCAAATTTTTGTTATTCTTCAGAAAACTGATTATGTCACCCTGAAGAATTAATAATTGTTTTATAATCCTTTTAAAATACGTTTTTATCTCTCCCTTAAAATTTGTTGAATATCTAACCATTCGCTGAACCAGACCTCTCTAAAAAGTATTTTTAGGGAGTGGTTAACAGTCATACATGATACTTTTTCAGTTAACCAAACTAAACTTCATGTATATACAACTGTACATTTATATGACAGCACACGAAGTAGTCAATATCATTTTCAAATATTCTGAAAATTATATCTTAATATGTAACTTTTATCACAAAGTAGTACAGCATGGTGATATAAAGATCAGAAGATTCCACACCATCTGAGTTGTTCAGCAAGTAAAAGGAACAAGTAGTTGAAACAGCCTAGTATTTCTGAAGAGAAAATCATTTTACACAAGTTGAACTTAGACCAGAACAATACAGTGTAGGTGAGAAAAAGTGAATCAGATAAATTCCCGAGTGTCTCCAGAGAGAAGATAAGCCACAGATTGTCTCCTTTTGAGAAAAGAATATTGAGGTGAGAAGGTCATAGTGATCAAGCCCCATCAGGTGATTGACTATTAAATTCAATAACCTCTGCAGTTTTCTTATCGACTTCTCAAATCTCCATTAAGGAAATGTCTCAAAGGAGAGAGAGACAAATAAACCACAAGGAAAGTGACTTGAAATAAAGCCAGCTGCAGGAATAAATGCCTAGTTACAAAAGAATCTTGAAATAAAAATGGGTACACAATACAGGCAAGTTGTATGCTATTTAAAGCATTCCACATGCAGATGCAAATGAGCTGGTTCTACAACAGTAGATTCTTGTTATCCATAGGAAATATATTTTAAGACCCCAGTGGTTGCCTGAAACCTCAGATGGTACTAAATCCTATATATAAGATACTATGTTTTCCCTATTGACATACATATGATAAACTTATAAGTCTGGCCTAATACTAAAACAGAACAAGTACAACTATATACTGTAATAAAAGTTATGTAAAAGTGGTCTCTTGGGGCCAAGCATCACTGCACGGTGAGCTAAGCTTTTGCCTGCAACACTGTATCAGAGAACTGACTCCAGTCCGACAGCTCCACTTCCAATCCAGCTCCTCCTTGAGAGTGCACCAGAGAAAGCAACGGATGATGGCCCAACATGGAAGATCTGTGTAGAGCTGTAGGCTCCTGGCTTTGACCTGGCCCAGCCCCAGCCATTGCTGCCATTTGGTGAGTGAACCAGTAGATGGAAAATTCTCATTCTCATTCTCTCTCTCTCTCTCTTCTCTCTCTCTCTTTCTTCATTATCACAAAATATTTTGTGGTACTCAAAAATATAGACCATAAATTCTAACATTTTGATTTTGTAACATTTCATATCTCTAAATTTTCTTTGTAAATAAATGAGCACACTGTTGAGTATATGACACAATTATTCACATTTTTATTGTGATACAACACTTTATAATTTCAGCAGCATTCTAAAATAAAATGACTGCATTGGTTCATTTTTAGCTCCTCTCCAGTGTAAACACTGCACTTTTAAAAAAAACCCTCTCCAATGGGGGAAATGTTTAGGATTTTGGTCATTTTATACATCTAACAGTTACTGTAAAATCATTTTTAAAAGACTTATTTATTTATTTGAAAGGCAGAGTTACGGAGAAGCAGAGGCAGAGAGAGAGAGGGAGAATGGGAAAGAGAGAAAGGTCTTCCATCCACTGGTTCATTCTCCAGATGGCAGCAATGACCACAGCTGAGCCAATTCAAAGCCAGGAGCCAGGAGCTTCTTCTGGGTCTCCCATATGGGTAAAAAGGCCCAAGGTCTTAGGCCATTTTTACTGCTTTCCCAGACCACAGCAGACAGCTGGATCAGAAATGGCGCAGCTAGTACCCACATGGGATGTCGGCACTGTAGGTGGTGGCTTTACCCCCATGCCACGATGCTGGCCTTTGTCATATAATTTGAAATCTAAAATTGAGCATGTTTGATAACGCTTAACTATATTTAAAGAGCTTAAATTGTAAGTATACAGGTCATTGTAATGAAATGAACCTCTCTCAAATGCTTATTTATTCATTTTTAAAATTTATTTGAAAGGGGGAGAGAGAGAGAGAGAGAGAGAGAGAATGAATGAATCTTCTAACTGCTGGTTCACTCCAAAATGCCCTCAATAGCTAGGTCTGGTCAGTTGAAATTAGGAGACAAAAATTATATCTGGTCCTTCATATGCACGGCAGGGATTCAAGTACTTAAGACATTATGTGGGCTGGCGCCGCGGCTCACTAGGCTAATCCTCCGCCTTGTGGCGCTGGCACACCGGGTTCGAGTCCTGGTCAGGGTGCCGGATTCTGTCCCGGTTGCCCCTCTTCCAGGCCAGCTCTCTGCTGTGGCCAGGGAGTGCAGTGGAGGATGGCCCAAGTCCTTGGGCCCTGCACCCCATGGGAGACCAGGATAAGTACCTGGCTCCTGCCATCGGATCAGCGCGGTGCGCCAGCCGCGGTGGCCATTGGAGGGTGAATCAATGGCAAAGGAAGACCTTTCTCTCTGTCTCTCTCTCTCTCACTGTCCACTCTGCCTGTCAAAAAAAAGACATTATGTGCTAAACATCTCCCAGACACATGAGTAGAAAGCTTCATCAGAAGAAGAGTAGCAAACACTTGAACCAGGCACTCCAACTTGGTAAGCAGGCATATCAAGTGAAGGCATAACACACTATGACAAAATGCCAACCCCAAAAATAAAGTTGTGATAGTTTTTTCACAATGGCAATGATATCAGAGTGTGAATAAATTATTTATGATTACTGGAAAATGTGAATGAATCTCAAAATATTAATTTGAAACAAAAGATGATCATTTAAAATAATGAATCTTACTTCATTTCATCTCTATAGAATAAAGAGAAAGAAAAGCCAAAATTAACAAATGGGATTACATCAAATTGAGAAGTTCTGCACAGCAAATGAAACAGTAAGGAAAGTAAAGAAGCAGCCGACAGATTGGGAGAAAGCATTTGCAAACCATGCAACTGATAAATGATTATAAACCAGAATATATAAATTGACGAAAAACTCAACAAAACAAACAACCCAGTCAAGAAATGGGCAAAGGTCTTAAACAGACATTTCTCTAAAGAGGAAATCCAACAGACCCATGAAAAAAAATACTCAGGATCACTAGCCATCAGGGAAATGCAAATTAAAACCACAATGAGGTTTCATCCCCCCACCCCCATTAAGAATGGCTTTCATACAGAAACAACAAACAACAAATGCTTGGAAAGATGTGGTGAAAAAGGCACCCTAATCCACTGTTGGTGGGAATGCAAACTGGTAAAACCACTATGGAAGACAGTTTGGAGATACAGTTTGGAAATTGGAATATAGTCCTACCATGCAACCCAGCCATCCCACCCCTTGGAATTTACCACAGGGAAATGCAATCATCAAATAAGAGTTATCCACACCTAATTGTGGAATATGTACTCTATGGAATACTACACAGAGGTTAAAAAAAAAAAAAAAAACACAAAATCCAGTCATTTGTGAGAAAATGGATGAATATGGAAAACATTATATTTAGTGAAATAAGCGAGTCCCACAGGGACAAATACCATATGATCTCACTGATCTGTGATAAGTAACAGAGCACCTAACATGAAATCTGTAGAAATGAAGGCGACACTATGTTCAATGATTTGAACAGCCTTTGTCTTGACTGTTGAGGAAGAGTTTATTATTTTATTATTATTATTTCTACTTAATACCATTGGTTGAACTCTTTACTTAATATAGAATTAATCATAGGTGTATTAAGTCATTGAAAATAGATCCCAGTGAAAAATAAGAGTGGGAATAAGAGCGGAAAGAGTTGTTCAGTACACATTCCCACAGACTTACCCCTAAGGGTAAAGCTTCAAACTTGACATGGGACTCCAAATCCCATTAAGCTGGGTGGAACTAATGCCATCTTATGTATTAAAGTGATCATACTGGGGCTGGCGGTGCGGCGTAATGGGTAAAACCGCTGCCTGCAGCGCCGGCATCCTATGTGGGCACAGGTTCGAGTCCTGGCTACTCCACTTCCAATTCAGCTCTCTGTTATGGCCTGGGCAAGCATTAAAAGATGGCCCACGTCCTGGGGCCTGCATGGAAGACCCAGAGGAAGCTCCTGGCTCCTGGCTTTGGATTGGCCCAGTTCCGGCCACTGCGGCCAATTGGGAAGTGAACCAGTGTCGCTCCCCCTCTTCGCAGAGGAACGACACAGGACCCTGCGCTGTTCTTTTGTCTGCTCGGCCCTCCCCGGGTTTGCCGCTGGCTCTTCCCGGGTTGGCTACCGTCCCCCCTCCACCTCCGTGGAAGGGCGGTTCCCCCTGCCACTTTCCCCACTTCCGCGGGGGAGCGACTCACCGCCGGCCGGCTCTCTTGGGGGCTGCACAGGTGTTCCTTCAGATAGATGTTCCTGGTGCATGTTGTCTCTCTCCTCCTTTATAGTTCTCTTCCACCAATCCCAACTCTGCTACCCACACGCCGAGTACGCTGCTCTCCTCCAATCAGGAGCAGGTCCTGCTGTTTATTGGTTGAACTGGAGGCAGCTGAGTAGAAGCTGTTTCCTCCTCTCCCAGCACCATATTGTGGGAGAGCAGATGCATAGAATAAGTCTTAATTCCAGTAACAGCCTAGTCCGAGTTGCTCCCCACAAACCAGTAGATGGAAGACCTCTCTCTCTTTCTCTCTCTCCCTCTCTCTCTCTCTCTCTCTGCCTCTCCTTCTCTGTGTACCTCTAACTTTCAAATAAATAAATCTAAAAAAAAGTGATCATATTAAGTATGGAATTGATCATATAGTTAGGATTAAGTTCAAAGGGATCACATAAATAAGACCAAGTGTTTGGTAATAACAATAGATAGATAGAAAGACCAAGTGTTTGATAATAACAATAGAGAGAATGTTCCAACAGGGGAAGCAGTCCACACAGAAGGCTCATATAATGACAAATGCCCTAAACAGCACTCTGACCTCAGAGTTAGCCCTTAAGGCATCTGGATCTGTCTAAAAAACCCATGAGAGCATTTCAGGCATGGTCCTGTTTAAAAAACTGACTGAGTTTGTGGACTCAAAAGGCTTCCACAGCCTTGGCAGCTCAAGTCAAGAGCCTCAGGTGATCAATGACATCAAGAATAAGAATATTAATTGTCAAATTAACAACAGGAGTCACTATGTACTTACTCCCCCTGTAGGGCCTCTGTCTTTAATGAGTTGTATTATGAGAATTAACTGTAAAATTTGCTCTCAAACAGTACTTTATACTTTGTGTGTGTGTGTGTGTGCAAATTGTTGAAATCTTTACTTAGTACAGAGATGGTCTTCTATATATAAAGTTAATTAAAAAGAAATCTTAATGAAGAATGGGATGGGAGAGGGAGTAGGAGGTGTGACTGGAGTGGGGGTGGCAGGGCAGTTTTGGGGGGAAGAAACACTATATTCCTAAAGCTGTACCTATGAAATTTGTATTCATTAAATAAAAGCCTTCTTTAAAAAAAAAAAAAAAGAAATAAACAGTGTTATGAAGGAGCTTCAAAAACTTCACAGGAACTTTGTATTACAAAAAAAAATCTATGCGTGTATTTCATTATTTGTGAACCAAAATAAACTTATCTTTTAATTCTATTTCCATGAACTTTTTGTAGTACTCTTATATTTATCTTGAGATCTTGTGAGGTTTGTTAGGGATTCACCTGTGAACCCAGTCTCCTGGGACACTCCTAACGTGCACAGGACACAGTGGCAGACTTGTGCAGAACTTACAAGAGGGACAGGCAGAGCAGAAGCATCTCTGTTTCCAGCTCAGACTTTTAACTTGAAAGGGGTTTGCAGAGCTGTGTTTCTTCCATGTAGCTTCTCTACCTGCCCTAGGTACAGCAAAGCATCATCTCCTCATCTCTACTAATTCCTCTTCCTGCTACCACCTGCTCTTCCCACTAACTTCCTTTTTAGTTACTTGGTACCTATGGAAATGTTTCTGAAAAAAAATTTTCAAGTAAATAAGAGTAATCTTATTTCAAAATAATTCAAGACTTGCACATTAAAGAGGACAGACCATTATTGAAAACATTTCAAAGTTAAAAAATAACAAAGAAAATGGAGGGTTGGACAATGGTCATGGTTTGGAAGATTCAATGTCAATTCATCCTGAAATACCATCCAACCCAATAAAAATTTTGGCATATTTTTCCTTGTAAATAACTGGTTGATTTTAGTGTTTGTTTAGAAACACAAAGATCTTGGAATAATGAAGGCAATAACACGTAAGCAACTTTATCTATTATGAAGCTACAATAAAAAAAAAAAAAACATTGATTGGGAATAGAATAAAAAATACACAAAAGGAATGGAATAGAGATTCCAGGAAAAAATACAACCATATACTTGCCAACAAAGGTACAGAATAAAATTTGTGAATATTTTCTCAATAATATAAATGATTTAAAATTAATCTTTTTTCAATTTCATAAGAATCTTATACTAAAATAACTAAAATAGATTGCCTAAGATGCTTTTTAAAACAGAAAAAAATGCATTCTCAGACAGCTAAGCGAGAACATGCTTTGATTAAATTCTTAGTTGACATCAATTTTGTATTGCAGTTGGTTTTTAACACATAATCAAATTATTTTGACATTTAAACAATATATTTCTATCATTTTTAACAAAAAGGTTTTTCACTTCAACATAAATAAGATTACAACTTTAAAAATTTTACTCCATTGAACTCTGAAAAAAGGAGCTTTAATTTGCCAAATAGCTATAGATGATAAAAATAAATGCCTGTGGCAGATTACTCACTTTTTGGACATGCTTGTATATCTCAAGCTCACACTATGAAGGAATTAGCACTGATTGCAGTCAGTCACTCACTAACTTACTACCTTTGCTGCACTTATTTTTGTAGGAAACTTGAGAATTCATCTACCCCAAGTATCTGCAATGCTTCAGACACTTGACCCTTCAGTTATCTAAAATTACACGTTGAATTAAAGAGAGGGAACATCACCGAGTACCTTCTTATGCCCTCCAATGTGAAAAGGATTAAGTTTTTATTTGTGTTGAGCTCTGCTTTGAGGTAGACAGAGAAATGCTGTCAGAAAAAAAGATGTTATTTTTGGTGTAGTTATTGAAAACTTAAGAATATTTCAAGATTCTAACTGCCAAAATAACTATATTTTTCTTTCTACTGGCCAGTTTTTCTCAATAAATTGATTCTTTTCAATATTCTTTTTATAGACTGAGGTGTATATTTTACTTAAAGAGATAATATTGAAATGCTGAACCAACAGAACTATATTATCAGCACAAAATAGCTTACTTTTAAATTTTTGCCTGGTAGAGGGATATCTGTGAATCAAAATAAACCACTTGATTTACCTGCATTTTTAAAATAAATATCATTTAAGCCTTTCAGGTATACTTGGGACTTTCATCATAAAAGTGATGCTAAAGATATGATGCTACTCACAATGACTTCACCCACTCGGTCCTTAAATTGATAATAATTTCCAAGTATACTCATTTATAAATGTCTGGGTCTTTCTAATGGTCTCCCAGGATGCAATGGAAATAGCTTATTTCTCTGTCAAATGCCTAAGATAGCAGTAATTAAGCAAAAACTGGGCCTTCTAATACCTTATTAAGTAGAAATGTCTACCCACATCCCCAGTAAAGAAGTAATATAAGGGGCCGGCGCCACGGCTCACTAGGCTAATCCTCCTTGCGGCGCTGGCACACTGGGTTCTAGTCCCAGTCGGGGCGCCGGATTCTGTCCCGGTTGCCTCTCTTCCAGGCCAGCTCTCTGCTGTGGCTCCTGCCATCGGATCAGTGCGGTGCGCCGGCCACAGCAGCCATTGGAGGGTGAACCAACGGCAAAAAGGAAGACCTTTCTCTCTGTCTCTCTCTCTCTCACTGTCCACTCTGCCTGTCAAAAAATTAAAAAAAAAATTAAAAAAATAAAAAAATAAAAAAATAAAGAAGTAATATAAGAAATGATGTAGAGTTTTATAAGAAAGTTTTATATATTATGGTAATAAATTCATTATACACATGAACTCATGGGGAGGGGCAGAGAGGAGAGTGAGGCAGGAGGAATAGAGGCTGAACTAAAAAGCTTCCTGATGTGCCACCCTAAGAAATGAAGACATCTTCTAAAGACAGTGGGCGCCTATACTCCATTCACACTAGATTTAAAAAGTGATATCATGAAAGGTAATTTGTAAAGTTATCATTCCTTCCCAAAAGAATCTAAACTGGAATAAAGTTAATTATTGTCCTTTTCCTTTTTGACTTGTTTTTCCAGGACATGACAATACAATACTATTTGCAATCTAGAATCCCTACAATATCGCTAAGCTCATTTGACTTACTAGACTGTAAATAGTTATTTATAATCTGGATATGCATAAATCCATAGCAGAGTTATTGCATCCATAAAGTATCTCTAAAAGGCATTCGCAAAATTTGATAACCTTATCTTCCCTTTGCCACCATTTTGTGCTGTATCCTACACCTTTCCAAGGTTAACCTCCTTCTATACAGAACTCTGCAGTTGGCCTAATCCTTTTCATTCCCTCAGATAAAACTGTATAAAAAGCCTGTAAATTTTCCTACTAAAATATAGTGGCTGACTCTGCTGTGCCTCAGAAAGGACATACTACATCTGTCCAACCCTGGCAATGTTTGTAAATCAGCAACTACAGAAATATACAACTGCAAGTTCCAAAAGAACCAGCAGCATGTTATCTGGCCCAGTGTACACAATCATAACTAAAAGTTCTCATATTAAATGTGGTGTGTCATGTTAAAAAATATAAATATCCTGATGTAATAACTTTGTGTTTCATAATTAGCTTTTGAGTTTAGGAGAGAGTTTTATTTTAAACACTCTGTCTACCTGCCAAAACATTTTGGCAATGCAAACTGAGACAGAAGAATCATGGTTAAGGACAAAAAATGATTTCTTCTTTATTTATTGTGAAAAATAACTCATTATGTAAATGCTCCTTGTCTATTCAATAATGTGGACCTAATTTTAACACATATACTGCTCAGCTAAAGGTTCATGTATTCTCATTAAATAACTGTACTTAATAAAGTTTGGAATCTATAATTTAAAGGTAATATTATCAGACGTAATCCCTGGAATGTCTAAGTGATAACAATAATTCAACAAACTATAGCAACCAGAATGTTGATAGTGCTGTAAAGACTCTTTCATCATTATTATTGTGGACAAATAAATAGTATAAAATTTACTATTTAACTATTTTAAGTGGTTTAATGGCATTAAATGTACTAACATTGTTGTGCAATTATCACCACTATCCATTTCCAAAACCTTTTTATCACCTACAACTAAAATCTGTACCCACTTTTAATAATTCCCCATTCTTCCCTTTCTTTTTCAAATTATTTTATTTTATTTTATTTATTTATTTTTTTTGACAGGCAGAGTAGACAGTGAGAGAGACAGAGAGGAAGGTCTTCCTTCCATTGGTTTACGCCCCAATGGCCGCTGTGGTGGGCGCTCTGCGGCCGGCATACCATAATGCTTTGAAGGCAGGAGCCAGGTGCTTATCCTGGTCTCCCATGGGGTGCAGGGCCCAAGGACTTGGGCCATCCTCCACTGCCTTCCTGGGCCACAGCAGAGAGCTGGCCTGGAAGAGGAGCAACTGGGACAGAATCCGGTGCCCTGACCGGGACTAGAACCCAGGGTGCCAGTGCCGCAGGCGGAGGATTAGCTTAGTACTTAGTACTTCCTATAGTATAATCATATAATACTTATCATTTTATACCAACCTAATGCATTAAGTATTATGTCTTCAAGGTTCATTTGTTTTGTACAATGTAGAAGAATGCCATTGCTTTTAAGGCTGAATATTATTCTCTTGTATTGTTTATACTACATTTTGTTTATCCTTTCACTCTTTGAAAGGTTTTTAAGTTGTTTCTAGCTTTTATCCATTGTGTGCAACTTTGCTATTGTTACATCGATGTATAACTATGTCTTCAAGACTTCACTTTTGATTCTTTAGGCTATAAAAGAAAAAGTAAAACTGATAAATGATATAAAAATTCTGTTTAATTTCTTTTAGAAACTGTTGTTCTGTACTATTTTCTGCAGTGGTTATGCATTTTACACTCTCATCAGCAATGTGCATAAGTTCTAATTTCTACATATTCTTATCAACACTTATTATTTTTTGTGTTTGGTCTGTTTTTATAGTAGACATCCTAATATGTGCAATGTGTTATTTCATTTTAGTTGCTTGAAAGCTTTCATATTTTTTTTTAACTTTTATTTAATGCATATAATTTTCCAAAGTACGACTTATGGATTACAATGGCTTCCCCCCCATACCGTCCCTCCCACCCACAACCCTCCCCTTTCCCACTCCCTCTCCCCTTCCATTCACATCAAGATTCATTTTCGATTATCTTAATATACAGAAGATCAGCTTAGTATACATTAAGTATGGATTTCAACAGTTTGCTCCCACACAGAAACATAAAGTGAAAAATAATAGATGATTTTTTTTAAATGATGATGAAATCAGAGCAGACCTATTGTCATGTTTAATCCCAGTGAGAGTCAAGTTGGGAATTGATAATTTCTTTTTTTTTTTTTTTTTTTTTTTTTACAGAGGATCAGTTTAGTATGCATTAAGTAAGGATTTCAACAGTTTGCACCCCCATAGAAACACAAAGTGAAATATATTGTTTGAGTACTCGTTATAGCATTAAATCTCAATGTACAGCACATTAAGGATAGAGATCCTACATGAGGAGTAAGTGCACAGTGACTCCTGTTGTTGACTTTACCAATTGACACTCCTGTCTATGGCATCAGTAATCTCCCTATGCTCCAGTCATGAGTTTCCAAGGCTATGGAAGCCCTCTGAGTTCTCCGACTCTTATCTTGTTTAGACAAGGTCATAGTCAAAGTGGAGGTTCTCTCCTCCCTTCAGAGAAAGGTACCTCCTTCTTTGATGACCTGTTCTTTCCACTGGGATCTCACTCGCAGAGATCTTTTGCCAGAGTGTCTTGGCTTTCCATGCCTGAAATACTCTCATGAGCTTTTCAGCCAGCTCCGAATGCCTTTAGGGCTGATTCTGAGGCCAGAGTGCTATTTAGGACATCTGCCATTCTATGAGTCTGCTGAGTATCTCACTTCCCATGTTGGATCACTCTCCCTTTTATTTATTCCATCAGTTAGCGTTAGCAGGTACTAGACTTGTCTATGTGCTCCCTTTGACTCCCAGTCCCTTCACCATGACCAACTGTGAACTGAAATTGATCACCTAGAACAGAGAGATGGCATTGGTACATGCCACCTCGATGGGATTGAATTGGAATCCCCTGGTATGCTTCCAACTCCACCACTTGGGGCAAGTCAGCCTGAGCATGTCCCAAATTCATATTTTTAAGAATACTTTCCCCAAAGAAAAACCAGGGCATGAGTATAAGAAAGCTCTACAAAAGGCCCTTTACAAATCACAAGGGTCCAAAAGACTAGTTTTCTGTGGAATACCATTATGGGAATGTCATGTCACCATTTCCTATAATACCATAATACTGTTTTATAGAAATGCATAAAATGAGAATTTAAGAGGGAAAAATTTATCAGATTCTAGCTTCAACATATCAGGCTGGTATTGGGGCATACTGGTTTAGGCTGCCACTTGCAATACAGGCATCCAATATGGGCACTGGTTTGTATCTTGGCTACTCCACTTCCAATCTAGCTCCCTGGGAAAAGCAGTGCAAGATGGCCCAAATGTCTGCGCCAGGCCACCCTCATGGGAGACCCGAATGAATATCCTGGCTCCCGGCTTCTGCCTAGCCCAGCACTGGCTTTTACAGCCATCTGGGGAGTGAACTAACGTATGAAAGATCTAATATCAGATAACTAATATTTCTTCAAATATTCTTTCTCTACATATTATCATTTGAGAGATAAATACCAAAAACATTACCAAAAATGATACTACATTGATAGATATCTCTATAACAGATTTGTCCTTGATATATAACCACATTTACCTCAAATAGCAAAGTCAGGGACTAGAGTTGAATGATACATAAAAAAAGAGGGAGGGAAGTTATGGGGGGGGAGCCATTGTAATCCATAAACTGTACATTGGAAATTTATATTTGCCAAATAAAAGTTAAAAAAAAAACAAAATTATATCTAAAACTAACCATAGTTTTTTAAAAATAGCTGTTAAAATTCTCAATGGAAAACTATAGGATGGACATCAAGAGTAACATGAAAGGCACATTAGAAGACGTAGATGTTCATGAATGAGTATCATAGAAAAGAACCCTGCCGTATGTATTTCCACTGGTGACTGGTAGGATATTTCTCTTGAATTTGGAGACCTGAGAAGAGACTTCTTTTCATTTTTCAGCTCCTTGACCTCTCAATAGCAAGCTCTGAATAATCTTTTTTATCATACTAAATCTGATTTATAATTTTAAATGGAAAATAAAAATCTTCGTTTGCAATAGACATTGTTTGGATTCTCTGGAATGTCAGACCAGTTTTCTAAGTGATTGTCTGATATATTTATCCTTCAAGATTAATTAAAATGTAACCATCCATTTTGTCTACAATGAAATATTTATGATCAAATAAATATGCATACAATGAAATATATGTATGTAAATTATACTCATATATACAAAAGAATACAATACTCTCAAAGATATTAGGTAGACAGCCAAAACATTGTGAGCTTTGTTCTCAGGAAACAGATACTTTAAAATTCAATCTAAGGTTTTATAAGAGAAATCCGTAAGTGTTAGGCATGATATTTTTTCTTATGGATGATTTTTACTGCCTATTCTTCTAGCCACTTAATTAAGTCACACAAATACTATTTACACAAAGTATTGGTAGACTGACATTTTCTGACCATAGTTTTTGCTACATGACCATAATGGAATCCTTCAAACAATGGCACTTAATAAATCAAACTAGCAAACACCCAATAAAGGTCGTTTTTCATTTGTTTTTCAGGACTCGCATTGCGAGTCAATATGAAAGTAAAGTGGTAGGATTTAATCTCTCACTTGGTATAACTAACATTCCAGATAAAATATCATTTTTCTGATATCACTGAAAATCAGATAAGAAGTATAACAATCCCTGAGAAAAAGGAAACAGATAAGGTGGCAGTAGGATTTGACGTGAGAGTGGAAGCAATCCAAGCAGAGCTAGCTGACTTCCTGAATTACAGAAAGAGAACTGAAATTCCAGAAGAAAGTTCCTGGCTACAGTTTGCCAGTACAAAGCATCAAATAGGAGAGCTTCAGAGATAGAGAAATTTGGATATCAGCAAGTGGTTCCTTAATTATTCAGCAGAATACTTGACTGGCACATGGGCTTGTGGACACCATTCAAGCATGGGGAAAGAACCATCTGAAGAAATTAAAAGCATCAATATCTGGTACATACCCAGGCAAAATATAATTATTCCCAGTAGCCTGGAAAACAATTATTAATCAATAGTGGAATGAAAAGATAAAGCAAAAGAAGAGATAATATAAAATGAGGCAAGTATACACTCAACAGTAACTTTTAAGGGGGAAAAATGGCATTATCTTCCTAGAAGTGGAATACATCAAATATATACATCCCAGCATATGATCCTGAAATTTCATGGCAAGGAGGCAAAACATATCTCTTGTCATGTTGAATTCTCCCTTCTATCTCTAAGTAACAGTCCTATCTGCTGCATTGCAAGTATGTGCACTTGCTTTAAAATCTAATTAGTTTGATACTATTATTGGACATTAGTTTTGTATATTCTTGTGACTATCTAGTAACCTCTTCCCTTCCTCCTTTCCATCTGCTTATTATTAGCATTCCTACATCACTATGTTTTGGGATTTTTTTTAAAGATTTATTTATTTATTTGAGAGGTTGAGTTACAGACAGAGAGAGAGAAAGACAGAAAGAGAGGCCTTCCAACAGTTTGTCCATTTGGAACTCTCCAAATGGACGCAAAGGCTAGAGATAGGCCAATCCTAAGCCAAGAACGAGGAGCTTCCTTTCTGTCTCCCAACATGGGTGTAGGGACTCAAATACTTGGGGCATCTTCTACTGCTTTCCCAGGCCACCCGCAGAGAGCTGGATATGAAGAGGAGCAGCCAGGACAGGAACTGGTACCCATATGGAATGCTGCTGCAGCTTCAGGCTTAACCTACTATGCCTCACTACTAAGCCCTTGGGATGTTTGTGTGTGTGTGTGTGTGTGTGTGTGTGTGTGTTTTAAACAGCATTTGATGGGAACTCCTGGTATTACATTAACAAAACTTTTGTAAAAAAATATTTATTTGAAAAGCAGAGTTACATTAATGATTGCAACATGTTCACCTTTATGTTTTGAAAAATTCTGTAAGCTAAATTGAAAGTAACTCAAAATTCCAGATTTTAAAGGTGAGCTGAGATTCTTAATCTGCCAAGAAACAAAAAATATATATATATAAATACTCTTTAAATTAATTTTCCTGTTGTCAAGCTTGAACTAGATGTTAGAAGTATTAACATTATTTTTCTCTTTTTTTTTTTTTTTGTACTAAATGTATTGCACAACAACCTAGCAAATTTCATGGAGGGAAGTAATTCTCACCATATTTCCAGCAACTGTGGTTTGGGATGAGGCTTCCAAATTTAGTCAGGAAAAAATTGGAAGGAGGAGTGAGAATAGGATATATACATTATATTACTGTAAGATTTTATTAATTCACATATGCATTTGCCAGTTAAAAAGTATTATTTCTGTGGCACCGTGAGTGAAGGGATGGCCTTCCTTGTGGGCAAATCATATTGGCACTGGTTCAAACACCAGCTGCTCCAATTCGGATCAAGCTCCCTGATAATGTGCCTGAGAAAGCAGCAGAGAGGATGGTCCAATGCTTGGGGCCCTGTACCCACAAGGGAGACCCAGATGAAGATGCTAGTTGCTGGCTTCAGCCTGGGCCAGTCCTGGGTATGCTGGATATTTGGAGAGTAAAACAGGGGATGGAAGACCTCTCTCTGTCTCTCCCTTACTCTCTCTTTCTGAAACACTACCTTTCAAATAAATAAAATTTACCTTTAAAATTTAAGTAAAACAAAGCCGGTGCCGCGGCTCACTAGGCTAATCCTCCGCCTTGTGGCGCTGGCACACCGGGTTCTAGTCCCGGTCGGGGTTCTGGATTCTGTTCCAGTTGTCCCTCTTCCAGGCCAGCTCTCTGCTGTGGCCAGGGAGTGCAGTGGAGGATGGCCCAAGTGCTTGGGCCCTGCACCCCATGGGAGACCAGGATAAGCACCTGGCTCCTGCCTTCGGATAGGCGCGGTGCGCCGGCAGCAGCATGCTGGCCGTGGCGGCCATTGGAGGGTGAACCAATGGCAAAAGGAAGACATTTCTCTCTGTCTCTCTCTCTCACTGTCCACTCTGCCGTCAAAAAAAAAATTTAAGTAAAACAAAAAAGTAAATTCAAAAATCTCATATGTTGAAAATCACAGGAACAGAATTCTATTAGGCAACATTTACATGAGAAATTCTATTTATTTTATAGGTTTACAAGTGTATGTTTACTTATCAGGTATATTAATTATCAAGACAAAATTCTGACAGCTACTGGAGTTTTTAAAACAAAATACATAATGCTAGAGTATAGCTTGCATCCATCGCTAGCAAATAGATTAAGGATTCTTAAATCTAATAACACAAATACAGACAAATAAATTGCTTACTTATATTTAAAAGGCTTCTAATATTCACCAAGATTTTCAAAATACAATGATTATTTTAAGGGAATTTTTTTAAGAGTTCTTATTTCAAGTCAAATTAACTCTGTTAGCAAATGATATGATTCTATATATAGAGAAACCAAAAGACTATACTAAGAGATTATTGGAAGTCACAAGAGAGTTTGGTAAACTGGCAAGAATAAAATCAACACAAAAATCAATAGGCTTTGCATACATAAGACAATGCTATAATGCCATGGTGAAAAGGAACTTTTAAGATCAGTCCTATTGACAATAGCTAAAAAAAAAAAAAAAAGAAAAAAAAAAAAGAAATACCTCAGAATAAATGTAACCAAGGAGGTGAAAGATTTCTATAATAAAAATTATAAAACACTAAATAAAGAAATAGAACATACAAAAAAATGAAAAAATTTTCCAGGCTCATGGATTGGAAGAATTAATATCAAAATGGTGTACTATCCAAAGTAATTTACAGATTTGATGCAATCCCAATCAAAATACACAACATTCTTCTCAACTCTAGAAAAAACAATGCGAAAATTCATATGGAGATATAGGAGACCTCAAATAGCTAAAGCAATATTAAACAATAAAACAAAGCGAGGCCCTGTTGTGGCTCAATAGGCTAATCCTCCGCCTTGCGGCTCCGGCACACCGGGTTCTAATCCCTGCCGGATTCTGTCCTGGTTGCCCCTCTTCCAGGCCAGCTCTCTGCTGTGGCCAGGGAGTGCAGTGGAGGATGGCCCAAGTACTTGGGCTCTGCACCCCATGGGAGACCAGGATAAGCACCTGGCTCCTGCCATCGGATCAGCGCGGTGCACCGGCCGCAGTGGCCATTGGAGGGTGAACCAATGGCAAAGGAAGACCTTTCTCTCTGTCTCTCTCTCTCACTGTCCACTCTGCCTGTCAAAAAAAAAAAAAAAAAAGTGAGAGGCATCATAATAACAGATTTCAAGATATACTACAGCACGGTACTGGCACAAAAATATAAAAAAAATACATAGGTAGATGAATGGAACAGAAATCAATCCATGCATTTACAACCAAATAATCTTTGACAAAAGAGCTACAATCAATCCCTGAAGAAAGGACATCCTCTTCAACAAATGGTGCTGGGAAAACAGATCTCTGTATGCAGAAGTATGAATTAAGATTATTATCTTTCACTTTATGAAATACCAAATCAAAATTGATCAAGGATTGAAATCTATCACCTGATACCATCAAAATATAAAGAGCACTGGGGAAACTGTGCCAGACATTGGCATAGGCAATGCTTCTTGGAAAACATCCTAGCAACACAGACAATCAAAGCAAAAACTGACAAGTGGAATTATATCAAACTAAAGAGCTTCCGTACTGCAAAGGAAACCCTCAACAAAGTGAAGAAACAACAAACAGAATGGGAGAAAATATTTGCAAACTACATAAGTGATAAAGGATTAATACCAGAATCTATAAAGATCTCAGGAAATTCAACAATAATAAAACAAATCAATTAAGAAAAAGACTTAAATAGGCGTTTCAATTTTTCCTCTTTATTTTAAATTGCAATTAAATTATACAAGTCTCATATATTTCATATATACACATTAAAGAACAAGTAATACTTACCTCCCTTCCACTCATGCTCCCACCCTTCTTCCTCCTCCCTTTCCCATTCCCACTTTTAACTTTTACAAAGGTCTATTTTCAGTTTACTTAATGATAATAAGGTTAACCCTACACTGAGTAAAACAGTTCAACAAAAATATGAAAGAAATACTATTATTGCATAGTAGAGACAAAGGCTAAAAATAATCATCAAATCTCAAAATGCCCATTTTACTCCAACACGTTACATTTTAGGTGCTCTATTAGTTACCCCTGATCAGGAAAACATATGATATCTGTATGGACTGGCATTTTTCAAAAGAGGAAATTCAAATGTCTACCAGACACATGAAAAATGCTCAGGCTTACTAGCCATCAGGGAAATGCAAATAAAAACCACAATGAGGTTTCACCTCACCCCAGTTAGAATGGCTCTCACAGAGAAACCAAAAAACAAATGCTCATGAGAATGTGGGGGAGTGGGTATCCTAATGTGCTAGTGGTGGGAATGTAAACTCTTGCAGCCCTTGAGAAAGACAGTAGGGACATCCCTAAGAAATCTGAAAGTAGATCTACAATATGACTCAGGTATCCCACTCCTGGGAATTTACCCAAATGAAATGAAATCAGAAAATGAAAGAGTTATATGTATTCCCTGTGTTTATGCAGCTCAATTCACAATATCTAAGAAATGAAATCAATCCAGATGCCCATCAGCTGAAAACTAGATAAAAAAAAAAGTGGTATATATGCACTATGGAATACTATTCAGCCATAAAAAGAATTTCTTTATTTTGCAACAAAATGGAGGCAACTGGAAACCACTATGCTTAGTGAACTAAGACAATCCCCAAAAGACAAACACCATATGTTTACCCAGATCAGTAGTAACATAGAGAGTACAGAAAAAGATAACATGCATGAGCAAAATTCACATTTTAAGAACTGATTATTGTTCACAGCTCTTGTCTCTACAGTTGAGGGGCAGTATTTCTTCTACTCGTTGAATTCTTTTTTTAAAATTTTACTTTTTATTTTTTAAATTTTAAGGTGAACAGTTTCCATGTATTTTTTATATACAGTTTAGGAGTTCCCACCTTCTCCTCCTTCCTTTCTCATTCCTTTAATTTTTACAATGATCTACTCTCAGTTTTTCTTTTCATATTCATTAGATTAACTGTACACTAAGTAAGGCAACCAACAAATAATAAGAAGAATAAAACACTGTTCCATAGCAGTAGAGAAAAGGGATATAAACAATCATTGAATCTCAAAATGTTAATTTCACTCATATACCTTGAATTTTTTTAATTCTGTACTTAATTGGGAGTTAACATTATGATAATTAAAAGAGCTGAAATGTGTCATCATAAAAATTAAAAGAAAGAAAAAGGAATAAGGAGGGAGTGTGGAACATGGGTTGGAGAGAGGGTATGGTAGGAAGCACCACCATGCTCCTAAATTTGAATATACTAAATATATGAAATTTATTTACCCTATATAAATAAAAATATTGAAAAAATTGTATGACTGTCATATGATTTGGTGTACAGATAGTTATAAATATTGTCTTCACTGGCTTATACTATCTGCATGACAATATTGCCTGCTTTCCTCACTTTATGATCATTGTCATGAATTTCAGATTGTGTGATATTGTCAATCATACAGCTATCATATATTTAATAAGCTATTTCTGTGTTATTGTTCTTTATATTCCATTTTATGATTCTAGGATAATTTTCATGTGCTAAAGACCATTTTTTCAAAATTCCACTAGTAACAGTATTGTACAGGTATACTCTTAATGCTTTGTTGCTTTAGTAGTCTTTACTATATTAATTTCTTATTCTTTGAGATCACTAGTGTATGCTGACAGTTGTCTCCCCACACCCTCTGGCAAGATGAAGATGTTATTATATCATTGACACCTTCCACATATGTGGCTAATATACCACTGTTTATGTCTTATTTTTGCAAAAAACTTTTTATTTATCTTTGTACCTTTTAAGATTTACTCTTTTTGTAATTTTGGAGTTCCAAAATATATCTGCATGTGAGTGTGTGTATGTATGTGTATAAATCAAAAAGATGGGTGTCATTCTAAGTACAGTTATATTACAGATTTGGATAGGTAAAGTAAAACTTTGCCTATAATCAAGTGATGGATGACTTGAAAAAATATCTCTTCTAGATAGGTATAATAGATACAAATTGGAGACAAATCCACAATTACTAGATAGATAATAAAGAAATAACAATTTAGGAAGAGATGAGAATACAAATCCAAAACAGCGCAGAGGCATCAGACATCAAATAACAGATGGGAGTATGTCCAATTAAACTAACCATTCAAGAAGGAAAACCAGCAAGTCAAATTTACATTAGTTAACTCTAGAAAGATTACAGAGAGTATCAGAGAAACTTGATTACTAAACACAAAATGTGGAAAGGATAATTATATTCTTTTAGGGTAACCTAAATGCTAGGAACTATGAAGTGCATTTTACACAAAGCAGGACAGCTTTATGGTCAATATTAAGAGCCTTTGGGGCCAGCGCCACTTCTCAATAGGCTAATCCTCCACCTGTGGCATGGGCACCCCGGGTTCTAGTCCCGGTCGGGGCTCCGGATTCTGTCCCAGTTGCCCCTCTTCCAGGCCAGCTCTCTGCTGTGGCCCGGGTGTGCAGTGGAGGATGGCCCAAGTGATTGGGCCCTGCACCCACCTGGGAGACCAGGAGAAGCCCCTGGCACCTGGCTTTGGATCAGTGCGGTGTGCCGGCCGCAGCACACTGGCCACAGCGCCTATTGTGGGGTGAACCAATGGCAAAAGGAAGACCTTTCTCTCTGTCTCTCTCTCTCTCACGGTCCACTCTGCCTATAAAAAAAAAAAAAAAAAAAAAAAGCTTTTGGGGTCAGCAAAAGCCGCTGCCTGCAATGCCAGCATACCATATGGATGCTGGTTTGAGTCCCAGCTGTTCCACTTCCGATCCAGCTCCCTGCTAGTACGCCTGGGAAAGCAGCAGAGGACAGTCTTAGTGCTTGGTCCCCTGCACCCACATGAGAGACCTGGAAGAGACACCTGGCTCCAGGTTTCAGATCAGCTCAGCTCCAGCCATTGTGGTCATTTGGGGAGTGAATCAGTGGAAAGACCATGTCCTTCCCCTCCCCCCCCTTCTGCCTTTAAAATTAATTAATTAATTAAAAAAGAAAAAAACAGCCTTCGAGCCAGAGAGTCAGGGTTAACAAATCTTCTATACACATGGCCTGATGACCTCAAACAAGCCTTTTTTCTCTTTTTTGAAACAAATTTGAAAATAATATTATTAAACTAAACCTGGATTGTCCCAGGCTTCTGTGAAAGATTATGTGTGGGCATAATCACTGAGAAAATGATGATGTTATCACAATTGATGGAAATCATTTCAGGAAAAGCAGAAACCTTAAAATAACCGGAACTGTGGGATGAGGCACAAGAATCAAAAGAAACAAATGCCCATTACTGGCAAATAGAGAGAAGATAAAGCTGGGAGTTAAATGAGGGAAAGTTAAATGCTGAGCCATTGCACTTTTCACAAAGATTTCCTTACACTGAACCTCTAACTGGTAAGATTAATTCTAGAATGTGAAATAGGTTTGAAATATATATATGTGGATTTTGATTGTAGTTGTGAAGAGCCAGGAAACTAGTTCACTGATAATTCCCAGAAGCATAGAGATAAGTTTAACATGCATCAACGTTTGCTATGTCTTGGTCATTGTTAAAGGCGTTATATGTGATTCTCACAAATATCATATGCATTTGTTATTTTTAGAAACATATATAAAAGGTTTAACCAAGTCAGGGAAAGACTGTCAAGTGATAACTAATAATAATTAGTCTACTCCTTGAGAAATCAATCTTTCGAGGTGAGCTGACCTAGAAAGAGATTATATAATAGCAATATAAAATAATTTGAATTCACAGAAGTTTTTTCATTTCAAAGTATGTTCTTAGTAGTGTTGATATCACTACAGCAGTCTCATGGAAATAGAAAAGGAAGATATGCCTTAAAAACAAGAAAAAAAGAGAAATAAGAAAGAAAAGATAAATAGGGACCAAATATGACCATGATTTTATTTACTCCTCAAGAATAATTTATTTACACTTGTAAATTAAAAGCAGGAAAACTGAGATATATACTATAATACTCAGTATGCTATATACTATACTAATAACAAGAATAAAACATTTTCATACTTTATATTTCTTTATTTTTATTAGCTATTAATAAGCTACAAGGTATATGCATTCCTCAGAGTTCCTTGGGCTTTGCTTCACTGCAAATAGATGATTGAAAATTTTTACTGGCTTGAGCCTCCATTTAACTGATTTCAGGAAGTTGGCACCTAACAAGTACTCTTAAAGCATGTCTGGGGCTTTGTGGAGGCTACACCACAAGCATTTTTCTTTATATTTTTTTTTATTTTTTATTTTTTCCAGGCCGAGTTAGACAGTGAGAGAGAGTTATAGACAGTGAGAGAGAGACAGAGAGAAAGGTCTTCCTTCTGTTGGTTCACTCCCCTAATGGCCGCTACGGCTGGCGTGCTGCACCGATACAAAGCCAGGAACCAGGTGCTTCCTCCTGGTCTCCCATGCGGGTGCAGGGCCCAAGGACCTTGGCCATCCTCCACAGCCCTCCCAGGTCACAGCAGAGAGCTGGACTGGAAGAGGAGCAACTGGGACTAGTACCCAGCGCCCCAACCAGGAATAGAACCCGGGTTGCCGGAGCCGCAGGCAGAGGATTATTAGCCAAGTGAGCCGCGGCACCGGCATCACAAGCATTTTTCTACATGTGCCTTACTAATTACTGTTATTCAATTTTTTCATACTGAGTGTACTTAGCAGCAAGAAAAAAAATTGGTATTGCTTTTTTCACTGGCTACCTTGGTGCTGCCTAACTCTACTGGGAATGGAGTGCCCTACGATCTTCTCCATTCCTTTCTCTGACCTGCAGGATCATTCTCCTGCTCTACTAGGCAGTGCAGTTCCCATATGGGCTGCTAATGACACGCCACTACAGACCAATGTGAGGAAAATGGTTCGATACTGCTTACTTTTGCCTTGAGTGTTTCTGCAAGGTACCCAGCAAGGGCAGTATAACATATGCTCCAGTTTTTCATGAATTACTTGTAGCTCTCACCATTTGGGACCCCCCTCCCCCGTCCCTTCAATATCCTGACCCTAGAAGCAACTAATTTGACATAATATGCTCTATGAGAAATCATTACTTCCAGTAATGAGTGAGGGCTCACAACTAGATTAAATCTATTATGCCTAGATCCTTCTCTCAAAAATTACATATATCCTTAGTCTTCACACAGAGGGCCTGGTTCTCAAATATCTCATATACAGGAAGAAATATGTTTGAATCTAATAGTGTGATATGGCTGTGACTCTGTGTGCATACCTATCTACATAGTATAGTTAGTTATCTTTTCACACTCTTTTATTATGAATAAAGAGGGCCTTGATGTAGGTAAATTATAGTTTAAACACTACTGTAAGCTTTTACCAGTCAAGTCATTTAAATTCTCCTGTGTTCAGAATAGAAATTACAATTAGTAGCATATTTTGGGTAATGGCATTGATAACACCATAGTCATAAACATTCCTCCTAAATAGAGGTGGCTTGATTGGAGCCATTCATTGCCTGGCTTCATTTACACCCTGCAGAGCAATTTAACTTCTCAACAATCCCCCACTGCTAAAAGTAAGATGTGTCATAAAAGTAAATTAATATATGTCATTTGCTTATATCAATAATTCCTTAATTTGCCCTAATTTTTTAAGAAATCCTAATTAAGATCTTCATATTAATGAAGATTTGATCTACCTTAAGGTGAGAATACTCCCAAAGAAGGTTTCATAAATGGTAAATGTACTAGCATCATAGGCAGAAGTGCTAATTGAATTTTTTTTAATAAAAGCAGCTTTATAATCCATTTTAAGGGAAAAAACTTCAATCAGTATCTAATTTATAACAGTTTCCTGTGGAAAGCAGCCAGTGAATAATTTATTTCCTGAGCCAACTCAAAGAATATTCAGATTGTTACTGTAATTTTTAAGATTTGGGGAATCACCTATCTTTTCTTGTGTTTACATCTGAATTAAAATATTTAGATTTAAGAGTTTGGCTATAAATTTATTTCCAATGAAATATAAATGCCTAAATTTACATTTTGTATTTTATAATTTATTTTATCTTTAATCTTCATAGTATACAATCAATTGACACTGGCATTCTGATATGTAAAGTAACAATACAACACATATTGGTCTACGCCAAGATTGCCTTGATGGTGTACTAACTTACCCTGAATCACAGATACAAAATGTCAACAATTTTTTGATTTTATTTGTTTATTTGAGAGGCAGAGTTATAGACAGAAAGAGGGAAAGACAGGGAGAAAGGTCTTACATCCACTGGTTCACTCCTTAAATGGTCAATCCGAAGCCAGGAGCCTCTTCTTCCAGGTCTCTCACCTAGCTGTAGGGGCCCAATCTCTTGGGCCATCTTCTACTGCTTTCCAAAGCCATAGCAGAGAACTGGATTGGAAGAAGAGCAGCTAGTGATAGAACTGTGGCCCATAAGGGATGTCAGCACCACAGACGGAGGCTTAGCCAACTATGCCACAGCACCCACCCATAGCTGTAAATAATTAATCTTATTTTATTGAGTAAATGGACTGTAAAAGGAGAAAATTATGTAAACATAATATACACATGGGTTCTCCAATGAGATCCAATGGATAGCATCTCTTATATACAATTTGAAAAAAATACAAAGGCATGGCTGGAAACAAACATACTCAAAGTCACTTGTACTAAATTTTAATTGAAATTAAGTGCAGTTCTAATACTGAGCTCCAGAAATAAGTGGATTTATCCATCCAATTACAGCATCATGAATTACAACAGAACATCAAATACTGCTAAAGAAATCACAAAGATGGAAAAGCAGCTTTATAAAGTAAACCTACTTGCTCTTTTCAAAATTTAACAGCCAGTTAAGTCATTCTATGGAATGAATGAAAAAGCTAACAGATGCCATTACTGTGCTTAGAGAAAGTAACTTATCTTGATAACCAAGGGTAGAAAAAAAGACAATCCCTCTCACATTTCAATTCCTAAGTCACGTTTCTCTCTTTAATAAAAGTAAAATAAAAATAAGAATCACAATGTTCACCACAATATTTCTGTCTTTGTTACTTCACACCCTAATTGCATGTATTACTGTAACTTCTTTGAAATCAAATTTGTTAGAAGAAATGGACAAATAGGCAAATAGGTAGCCAGTCCTCAAAATCTCTTCATAACTACCTAAAATCATTAACTTATTAAAATACACAATAAAAATCATTATGTGATTGAGTCAACACCTTTTAAAAGCTTGAAAATTCTTGTAACATAGATAGAAACTAAATTCCATTGAAAAAGAAATTTCACACCTCTTATTTGAATGATTTTTGAGAAATAATAGAGTTCATTCAAATAAAATACATAAACAATGTCAGCTCAACATTTCCTCTACTTGTTATAAAAAATTATAATAAAAATGCATAATGATAGTTCATTTGGAATCTATTATTTGAAAAAGAGAGACTACAGACTATTATAATATGACATAGCACTAAATAACATGTGAAACCCTTTCTTATTTTTTATGAACTCTCAATTATCCATTCAAAAATAAGGAATCATTCAAGAAGCACCTTTCCATGAAAGAATATTCTTGCAAATGAATCCATTTGCTTTTTTCGAAATAAAACCAAGACTTTTGTAAACCCTTTCAACGTTTGTCTCCTTCAGGAGACTACAAACTCTTGAGGACCAAACTTCTTCATCCCTATGATCACACATCACACAGTATATGGAAATAGAATATCCCTATGATTATCTGTTGGATAAATGAATGTTTTACTGAAAACAGTGAGTTAAGCATAACATTACATCTGACAAGAGTAAGTAGCACTGTCCATTTGATCCTGTCCATTTACATGTAAGGTATCCTAAATAATCACTGTGGTCAATCATTATTTCATCTTATGTTCCATAGGAGAAGGTAACAAATACGTTTACCTGGGAATAATAGGACTAATTCACAGAGCTACATACACAGGTTTAACTTTATTAGTTGAAGGGGAAAAACAGTGCTTTGGAATAGACAATATGATTTAGAGTTTACAAAAGAAACAAAAAAAATCAGAGCTACTTAATTACCTTGGAATTAATATAAATTAAAAGAAATTTTAATGACTATATTTCTCACTTTGTATAAATTATAAAATTTAATTAAGGGAAATTTAAATACAATGTAACTACCATATGACTACCTTCTCAATTAAGATCAGGAATATTTACATCACCTTAGACATTTCTTTTGTACCCTTACTCCGCTCAGTCCTCACTATCTTAGAGAACTCTGATATTATTTCTATCTCTAAAAATTAGCTTTGTTTTTAAATTTTGTATCTATAAAAATTACAGCCAATGTTCTCTCTCTTTTTTTAAGATTTATTCATTTATTTGAAAGTCAGAGTTATATAGAGAAGAAGAGACAGTGAGAGATCTTCCATCTGCTGGTTCACTCCCCAGATGGCCAAAATGGTCAGGGCGGGACCAGGCTGAAGCCAATAGCCAGGAGCTTCTTCCGGGTCTCCTATGTGGGTGGCAGGGGCCCAGATATTTGGGCCATCTTCACTGCTTTTCCCAGACCATTAGCAGGGAGCTGGATTGGAAATGGAGCAGATGGGACAAAAACCAGCGCCCATACCCGCTACACCACAACCCCAGGTCTGCCAACGTCCTTTGAATCTCAGTTCCTTCTAGTAGAACAACGTTTCTGTGATTGCTCTATGCTGAGCATATGAATTGTTCTTTCTATCTGATTATTCATTGTATAAATACATCATAGATTGCTTAGCAATATTCCTGTTGGTTAACAATTGAATTGTGACTAGATTTGCTAATATGAGTAAAACAGGTATACATACTCTCACACAAACATCTTTATGTACATAGGATTTGATAACCCCTGATGAAATCTGGGTATGTAGTAGTGGAACTGCAGAGCCATGAGGTAAATTTATGGTTAATTTAGTTATATGTCAGTTTTCGAAAGTAACTGCACTATTTAGAACTCCTTCTATAAGGAAAGGAGTTGAACTGGACAGAGTACCTCATATCAAGATAGTCAATTAAAGCAATAAGCCAGAAAAAAAAATCCCATAGTCACTTATTACAATAGTATAAACAAAAGGCTAAATTGTAAAACAAACAAACAAAAAAATGCCTTGTTCTCCCCTATTCCACTTTCCCAAAAGGGAACAACATGTCAGTTGAAGGTCAAGTAGATAAGCACAGGCATGAGGTAAGGGGAGGCAAGGTAGTTTATCTCACCTCCCTACAGAAGATACCCTAAACCACCATCCAAAAAATGTTCCTTCAGTTTTATGAAGCTGGTATCCAAGGAAAAGGACATGGTGAAAGTGGCAGAATGACAAAGTGCTGAGTATTAAGTCAGAATGGTGAGGATGTTTCTTCTTGCTCCCATCCTTCACTCTAAAGGAAGGCCTTTGCCATTTTCTAGGAATACAGATATGCATAAGAGGCTGGCCATCCAGGGAAGGCTTTAGTCCATGATTGAAACTCATTTCATAGATTGCAGTGCACTCGCTGTACATCAATTCTAGTGTGGGAAGGGCAGCTTTCTTCCAAAAGCGTGCACATAGACCTTTCTAATTACCTATGGTCAGGCTTGAAAAATCACACTGTAATTTTTGACTAGGAGCTTAAATCCTCATCCACTAGAAAAATATCTGAATTTTCATTCCCCTGATAATATGCTGACTGCTTCTTTATATGCTTATTGGCAAAATGCTTAACTTATTTTGTGAAGTCTTTGTTAAAGTAATTTGCCAATTTCCTCATTTGCTCATTATTGATTTGTGGGAAAGTTTAATATACTCTGGATTCAGGTCTTTGCAAAAATATAACAATTATTTCCTTTTACACTATGGCTTGCTAATTTATTTTCATACATGCATTTCTAGGTCAACATTTTTATGCCAAATAAAGCACTTACTACTATGCTCTCTGGGTCCCATTTATGAAATCTTGACTATGCCAAAATCATAAAGATAATCTAGTTTGTTTTCCAGTTTGAAGAATATTTGTAGTTTTATTATAGAAGTTAACGTACAGGAGTTGGTGTTGTGGTGCAATGGGTTCAGCCGCCACCTCCAATGCCATCACCCCAGATGAGCACTAGTTTTAGTTCTGGCTTCTCTGCTTTTGATCTAGCTCCCTTTTGGATTTTTTTTTTTACCAAAAATAGCTTTACTATGTTAACTACAGGATTTATATAGATGGCGTCAATAGGAAAAAAAAGCCCCCTTTGGGAGCAGACATTTAACGCACCTATAAATACGTCACTTGAGACTCCAGCATCCCATATCAGAATGCCTGGTTCAAGCCCTGGCTCCTCTGCTTCGAATCCAGCTTCCTACTAATGTGCAACTCAATAGAAAGAAAATGATAGTTCAAGTATTTGGGCCCCTGCCACTCATGTGAAAGACCTGGATGAAGCTCTGTGTTCCCGGTTTTGGTGTGGCTCAATTTCTACTCTGCTTCAGACTCACTTATACTCATTTTTTTGAGGATCATGTTTGCAAAAGCCAACCAGATATTGAGACATTTTGACTAAACAAGAATATATAGGGTAAAGTAGAAATGTGAGGGTAAACAGATAAACCTAATAAAAATATAGATGGTAAAACAAAGGATGGCTACCAGGCAACCAGAAGTCTTCTCTTAAGAGTGTAGTATCCAATATGGAAATCAGACACCTGAAACTGGATTCAGGCAATTTCTCAACCAAGGTCTACATATTATTAGTTTTAGAATCACTTGACCACTCACATTATATTCATAAATTCTCAGTCACATTTTCTCAGTGAGAAAATATAACACCTAGAGTTGTGAGAAATCTATGTAAAAGCTATATCTATATATAGGTATCCTCAATTCAATGAGTAGCACACATCATTTAATTTTTGTTGCTCTTGAAGATCACAATCATAATCATTCTGAAAATTATGGATCTGACAAATAATGTTTACTTAAACACTGGATACATAGTTGTGGTAGGTTAATAAATGGAGAACTACTGAAGTCCAATAGAAGAAAAATAATTAGTTGAAAATAAATATCATAAAGGTGGATGCTGTGGCACAACAGGATAAGACACTACCTGATATGTCCTCAACCTATGTTGGAATGCCTGGGATTCAGTCCCAGTTCTGCCCTTGATTCTAGCTTCCTGCTAATGCACACCCTAGGAGGCAGCAGATGTTGTCTCAAGTACTTGGGACCCTACCACCCAGTTGTGAGATACAGATGGAGTTGCTGACAACTGGCTTTGACTTGGCTCACCCACGTCTACTGTAGGCATTTGAGGAGTGAACCAAAAGATTAAGATGGATCTCTTGCTCTCAATCTCTCTCTCTCTTTCTCTCTCTCTCTCTCTCTCTCTCACACACACACACACATTAGTCTTTAAAATAAATAAAAATAAATAAATTTTTAAAAATAAATATAATTTCCTTTGGGAAAAGTGACAAGTTTTGAGCTATATTCCATGCAAGATATCTCAAAGCAAACTAACTGACATCTGAAAACATTAAACTTGAATCTGCCATGTAACCTGCATAAGAAGTTCCTATAATTTTCCTGTACCATTATGTAAACTGCCAGCCCTATCAATCTAGTGTTTTCTGATTGTATTTTTTCATTTATTCCATGTCTCATTCTAAATACATGATTCATTACACACAATATTTCAACTGGAAATGAATTTAAATTAAGAGAAAAAGTATGTATAAAGAAAATAAGGTTAAGTGAGGTTTGGGCACACTGTTCTGCTCTTTTAGTCAAAGTTAGCTAGCAGCTAGAATCTAATCAGTTATGTAGTTCAGTGAATTCACAAGAAAATACCCAAAGTAAGATTTTTAAAAATAAAGTTTGTGAAGCCCAGTAATCGTTAAAAGAAAATATTGAGTTATGCTCTTACCTTACAATAATCATAGCAATAAGTTATGAAAAGATGGTGGCTAATAATATCCTCTGCCTGAGGTACTTAGACTACAGCAAAACAGAGTCAAGTGAAAACATTCTATAAGGGCCCACTGAGACGAAATTCAATTATGTATGTCTGTTGATTTTATAAAAGTTAAGCATATTTGAATATCTCCTCATGCCTTTGAAATTTTCCTTGTGCATCTCCTCTTAGAATTTTGATCAAATTCAAATGCCAGTATCTGCACTTTATCTTCAAGTGATAACTTCTTTTTTAAGGATTATTATTTCATTTCTTCATTGGACATCACTGATTTTGCTATTGGAAAACATAAATCATTAGTTACAGAATTATAATACATTTATTTCTCTTGCATAAAGACAAAGTTGTTCCTTCTTTATGTGATTCATCACATCAAATTTGGTTGTGAATTGGAATAAATTACCTTAATTCTTTTTTTCAATATACGAAAATTTTAAGAAGATGTAATCGAGGAAAAAAAATTAAGGGGAAGATATTTAAGTAAGAGGTTCAAAACAATAAGATTACTGAGTTATTTTCCAATAACTCTCTGTATAGTTGATATGTGGTATGTGAATCAATTAGTAACACAATTAGTGAGAAAACTACTGAAAATGTTTCCAGAATGCTTCTGTTCTTTGATGTGTGAGTCAATAATTCATTCTTTTATATGCAGACTCTTTTCAATTTAACTGTCCATTTCTCATTCTTGAAGGATTCTGACTGATAAATTGTCTTCAGATAACCTTGATTATGCAGCAGTGCTGATCTTGCAAAATGTAAACAACCTCTAAATCTTTTCTCTGGTTTGCTTCTGTATCATTGCCTCCTATACAAATCCAGGTTATCTAATGCATACTTACTACTCCACTGCATACTGGCTTTTCATACTGTATACTATATAAAGACTCAAACTAACATTTGCAAATTCTCTTTGCTTTACTCATAAAATGATAGCATGTATGACAACAATAATTAATTGAGACAGGATTAACTGAAAGGCTATTGATTAATGTTGGACACAGTGCTGAAAAGCTAGTAAAATTTGAGACATAAAGTTCCTTCGATTCCATTTTAATATTGATATTTTCCTTTTATGCTATATATGAAAAATGTATAGGCAATGTTCTCAAAAAAAGATTTGAAAAGCAGAAGGTAAATCTGTATTTTCACAGCACACATATTACTATTCCCTTTGTTACAGACAGTCGTTCTCAAGGTCACACTTCAGTGATAACCAACTTAAAATTAAAATTTTCTTTCAGAAATGGCAATAAAAGTGACTATTCTTTTCTTCTGACAAAGAACAATAAATCCTTAAATGAGGATTTTTTCCTACAGAGACTCAAACTCCATCAAAATTAGCTGTTTATGTTTAAATTTTGCAAGCAGTTTCATAACAGTTTCCATACTTCCATGTTTGAGTTGATGAAAGGAACATGCTTTCCCAAACCCCATGCAACCAACACAATGATTTAGCCAAATTAAAACTGGAGATCTTACCAGAGAGCAACTTAGAGTGAAATGACAGAAATGGAATCATAAGAACCCAGGGCAGCATGGCTGGAAATGACACAGCAACAAAAGGGCAAGAAGAGCTGGCACACTGCTCTTAGGAGATACTGCCATAGTGACAAACTAAAGTACAAGTCATCTGGAAAGCCAATCCAGCTGTGTCTGGTCCAGTTGCTACAGGCTCCTGCACACCTGCTGCCATGAAGTTAAACTGGTCAACCAAGCTGTGGCAAAGATAAGAAAATGGAAATTCTAGGTGAAGATCTATCTTAGATCTGTTGTACTCTTGCACATGTCTACAGAAAATTGATCCGTGAAATGTTCTATTTCATGTCCAGTTTCTCCCATCTCTATTTAGGGCATCTATTTTTGATGGCAGTCCTTGAAAGTTGACTCATGAATATGTATGAGCTTAGTTATACTACTTAGTAACACTAATCAGACTAATAGAATTAGTAAGATTGTTCTTAGCAACATCACTATCATTTTAGGATCTAACATGTTTTGGACTCAAACTGAAGGAACACAGTGTCATCCATAATATACAATGCTGCTATCATTTTGGGCTCTGACAAAACACAAGTCTAAAATCAATTTAGCAAGTTGTTTCTTCTGTTTCTCAATGCTAGGAATCTCCACTTCTTGTATTCCATAAGAGGGTCTATGATATTTTCCTTAATAATGAGTTCATGCTGAAACATGGTGCAGTGTTCCACCATTCTCACAACATCCTAATGATATGCTTCCAGGGCCAGTTTGGCATCAATGCTGAGAAGACACAAAGACTCCCTTTGACAACTCCCACTCAGAATAAACAAGTATCATAGGCTTAGAATGAAGACATTCCTAGGATGCCAAACAGATGCAGAAATGCTAAGAATCAGCAGGCCCTAGGACTATCTGTTTAAGCTTTATTGAAGAGAAAAGTATAGTCCCTCTCCATGGTATAGCAGAGGTAGAGATCTCTAATACTTACAAATAGAAGAAACAGTTAGCTAAATTAGTATCAGACTAGAAATCAGTCAGAGATGGGTGTAACTAGGCTCACAGGAATCAATTTGCGGAGGTTTCCACTGAAAATACATGTTGGAAATGAATTTCAACAATGCAAGGATAACTGGAAGCAGATATAGGCAACTGTGTGGCCAAATAATAGCAGAAAGGCAAATTCTTAGAAACCCAGATCTATTGTATGGGAAAGAATTAGCAATCTTTCAAAAGGCTTTTTTCTGAAATTCGAGTCCAAGATAAGTTAAGTGGAAAGCTTATTTTTTTAACAAGCTTTTAATTTTGAGGACTCCTTTAAAAGGGCCCTTGAGGTGTTATGGTTGAAGACTGTGCCATGTTGCCCCTGGAGACTGGTATGAAAGAGAAGGAGATTTTTAAAATGGGGCTGAGCTCTCGAAGTTAGAGACGAAACTGTTTTAGAATGTTCTACTTATCAGAGTAAGTTTTATTCATCCCCCATATGCTGTAGAAGATGTTATAAAATTCCATTTACAAGAACTTCCTGAACTTTCGATAACGTTTAATTTGAAGAAAAGGACACACACTGCAAGTGTTCAGAATCAAGACAAAAAATTCAAGATTCGTGGAGAACATATTAGAAACTGTCACTACAAAATTTTGTTAACTTCATCTATCTAATCAATTCCTTTACTCATACTAACATTAGTAAGATTATTCTTAGCAACATTACTATCATTTTAGGACCTAACATGTTTTGGACCTGAAAGGAAGGAACAGAGTATCATTCATATTATACATTTACTCTGGGCTCTAATTTGTTACTGAACTAAAATGAAATTAAGATTCTCCCAGCAACATTATAATCATTTTGGAACCTAACTTGTTATAGGCCCCAAATCAGGAACTACATCCATTTTTCTGGTTATGATTATTGAATTGACTATGTGGAGTGATTCTTCCAAGAAGAGGTGAAATATAATGTACCTGAAAGATTTGTACCTCTTCACACCCAGAATACCAATCACACAATCCATATCACAACTGACTGTGACCATGATAGCCTAAGGAGAAAATGGCTTGCCAGTATGACGGTGACCTAAAGGGACTTGGTTCAATAGGACTTCAGTGTGAAATGCATGAATCTCTAAGACCAGGATGGCTGGCACTCAGCATCACTCCTGTCCTCAGACAGCATCAACGTCACTGACTTAGTGAGCCCAGAGTATTCCTCCAGAAATCCAGGGCTGAGCGGGAATTAAAGACGGGGCTAACCCTATCTCTGATGCTACTCTGGAGCATGTGTTGAGCCTGGGTAACGGAGGTCCTCCAAAATCTAAGGACTTGTACCTGTCATTGTGCCTACACTGGGTAGAAACTGGATTGAGGAAATCACTAGCCAAATGGGCTCTTGCAACTACAGGCTTACATTAGCTTTCTGTTAGCCCAGCTGACAATTTTGCTGATAAAGCCCTCATACTTTGACCTTGTTAAAAAAAATACTAAAAAGTACACTGCTGAGGCCGGCGCCACGGCTCACTAGGCTAATCCTCCGCCTTCTGGCGCCGGCACACTGGGTTCTAGTCCCGGTCGGGGCGCCACATTCTGTCCCGGTTGCTCCTCTTCCAGGCCAGCTCTCTGCTGTGACCAGGGAGTGCAGTGGAGGATGGCCCAAGTGCTTGGGCCCTGCACCCCATGGGAGACCAGGATAAGTACCTGGCTCCTGCTATCGGATCAGCGTGGTGCGCCGGCCTCGGCGGCCACTGGAGGGTGAACCAACGGCAAAGGAAGACCTTTCTCTCTGTCTCTCTCTCTCTCACTGTCCACTCTGCCTGTCCAAAAAAAAAAAAAAAAAAAAAAGTACACTGCTGAAACCAGAAAACCCATTTGATAGGTATCTGGCAGTCAGATTTGCCTATGAATACCTTAACACTCTCTCCAGTCTATCACCAGTGCCATTCACCAGGAGCCCTCTGCCTACTCAGCACATAGGACAGGCTCTAGGCCTTGTACTGCTACCTTTCCAGCTTCTGCACCTTAGGCCATTTCTTTTTTTTAAGATTTATTTATTTTATTTGAAAGTCAGAGTTACACAGAAAGAGGAGAGGCAAAGAGAGAGAGCAAGAGAGCGAGAGAGAGAGAGGTCTTTCATTTGCTGGTTCACTCCAGTTGGCCACAATGGCCAGAGCTGTGCTGATATGAAGTCAGGAGCGAGGAGCTTCCTCCAAATCTCCCATTTGGGCACAGGGGCCCAAGGACTTGGGCCATCTTCTGCTTTCTACTTTCCCAAGCCATAGCAGAGAGCTGGATCAAAAGTGGAGCAGCTGGGACTTGAACTGGAATGGATGTGGGATGCCGGCACTGCAGGGAGCAGCTTTACCACTATGCCACAGTGCCAGCCCCCCTTAGCCCATTTCTAATACAAGCTCTCAGCCTGCTTCATTTTCTTTTTTTAAATTGTATTTAAGTTATACAAGTTTCATGAATTTCATATACACTGCTACTAAAGTCCCCAGCTAATGCCAGTCTCTAACAAATACAAAATATTGTACCCAGGGCCTTTCTAATACCATGCCATTACACAGTGAGCATGGTCTTGAGTAGCTATTTCATATCTCTGTCGAGTCAACACTGCCCTGTACTTCACCCAAGGAGGACAGTTCTGGACTATACACTATTTAGATCTAGGCAGTTGAGTAACCCTGAGACAATGCAACCACATACTAGAAACTTATCAAGAATAGTAAAAAAGCTGAAAAATTTACCAAGTACCCCATCCCCTAATCCTCCTAGTGTCCACTGTGTGAAGAATAGCAACCTAACCAACATAACACTGACAGTTTCCAAAAGTTTAATGGATATATGACTTTCATATTAAGAATCTGACTTATAATGTTTAATGACATCAACTCTGGGACTTCATAACTACTTAATAGCCCCTTTCCTGAAATTCACTCAGACTCAGGAAGTATTCAGCCTGGTTGCATTTTATTAAATGTTGACAACAGAGGTGGCCATTATGTCACATTAGGTTAAGTTGCCACTTGACATGCTTGCATATAATTTTGGGTTCAAGTTCCAGGAGCTCTGATTCCAATCTACCTTCCTTCTAATGCACCTGAGAAGGTAGTGGATGATTTCCTAAGTACTTGAGTCTCTAAAACCCACATGGTAGACCGGATGGCAGACCAGGCTCCTGACTTTGGTCTGGCTTAGCCCTACCTATTGCTGGCATTTGGAAAATAAGTCAATTAGGGCCAGCACCCTGGCTCACTTGGTTAACCCTCCACATGCTGCGCTGGCATCCCATATGGGCATTGGATTCTAGTCCCAGTTGCTCCTCTTCCAGTCCAGCTCTCTGCTGTGGTCCAGGAGGGCAGTGGAGGATGGCACAAGTGCTTGGGTCCCTGCACACACATGGGAGACCAGGATAAGTACCTGGCTCCTGGCTTCGGATCAGTGCAACACCAGCCATGGTGGCCATTTGGGGAGTGAACCAATGGAAAGAAGACCTTTCTCTCTGTCTCTGTCTCTGTCTCTGTCTCTCTCTCTCTCTGTCTATAACTCTACTTGTCAAATAAAAAAGAAAAAGAAAGAAAAAGAATCAATTAATGGATGACTTACTTCTCTCTCTCTCTGTCTCTGTCTGTTTCTATCTGTTCTTCTACCCCTCTTTCTCTATCACTTTTCCTTTCAAATAAATAAATAAATAAATAATTCAGTAATCCAAGAATCATGTAGGATGTATATTTTTTTAATTCTAAAAATATATTAGAGAGAAAAGAAAGAAGAAAAGTATAAATATAAGTGACCAACAACCAGTAGTATATAAAAATGAGAAGAAAACTATTTATAAATAAGAAAATAAGGAACAAACCAAGAATGGATTGATGGCTTGACTGGACGTGATTCAGTATCCAATGAGATCTGCCTATAAGCTTCTACTTTAGTGAACTAGAGAAAGAAGAGCAACATTAAGCCAAAAGTAAACACATGCAAAAAAATAACAAAAATTAGAACAAAGATCATTAGGCTTAAAATAGGTAACAATAGAGGAAGTCAATAACTGAAACCTTATTTCTTATATACTTAATAAATAATGTTTTTGGTATTGTATCTTAAGACCCACTAATAATCCCATGGCCATGAAAATTTGCTTTTATGGTTTAATTTAGAATCTTTAAAGATTAGTATTTCATATTTGGATGCAAAAGAAATCTTTAATTTTTGTGTGTAAGTCTGCATTTAGGGGTGTGTGTGTAAAAATAACACATACTTTCAGCATACTTTCATAAAAATTCTGCTATATGTTTTATTGAATTGCCTTTACAAATTCGTCAAAAATCATATGACTTTGTATGTGTGTATCTGTATATGAGGCTGTCTACTCATTAATCTATTTGTTATTTCATCAATGTAATAAACTCTTAATTACAATAGTTTTATTGTAATTAAGTCTTAAAATCTGGAATGTGATAGGTTTCAATTCTCCTGCAACTTTTAGGTCAGTTTATTGGTAACTATAAAATTTCTTGCTGGAATTCTGATTAATGTTTCATTGAATCTACAGATCAAGCTAACATTTATCAACATGGTATCTTCCAATGCACGAATTTGGAATATCTCTGCATGTATTTAGGTCCTTTTTAAATCCATTCAGCAGCATTTTGAGGTTTTCTTCACACAGATTCTATATATATTATATTAGATTCAGAGATAAGTGTTTAGTTTCTTGGTACTATCTAATTACTACTAAGTAATTTTTGGTACTATTACTATAGTATACCTTGCTATCGATTTGGGAGACCTGTATGAAGATCGAGGCTGTAGGCTTCGGCCTGGCCAGGCACTGGCTATTGCGGCCATCTAAGGAGTAAACCAGCGGATCAACGATCTCTCCGTCTCTCTCCCTACCTCTCTCTATTTCTTCCTCTCTCTAACTCTTTCAAATAATTAAACAAATAAATGTTTAAACAAAAGAAAAAGAAAGAAGACAGGTTACAAACAAGCATGTGAAGATGAGCTCAGTAATATTTTCCAATAGGACAATGCAAATAAAATAGCATTGAAAAATTCTTAACACCTAATAAAATACTTTAAGTTAAAGAAAGTGACCAAAACCTTTGGAAGAACATAGATGAAGCAAATGCATTCCTAGCATTTGTGTTCCCCTGATATAAAAAGTTATGTCCACTCAGAAAGTTGCCTGCTAATGTTGGTCACAACTTTATTCATATTTTCCCTTAAACTGAAACAAAAAAGATGTTCATCAATAGATCAGTGGATTTACAAGTTCTGCAACACATAAAATCAAAGGAAAGACTTCGAATCACCCAAAAATATAAATAAATTTTTTTAACTTTTATTTAATGAATATAGATTTCCAAAGTACAGCTTATGGATCACAATGGCTTCCCCCCATAACGTCCCTCCAACCCGCAACCCTCCCCTTTCCCACTCCTCCTCCTCTTCCATTCACATCAAGATTCATTTTCGATTCTCTTTATATACGGAAGATCAGTTTAGCTTACATTAAGTAAAGATTTCAACAGTTTGCTCCCACACAGAAACATAAAGTGAAAAATACTGTTTGAGTACTAGCTATAGCATTAAATCTCAATGTACAGCACACTAAGGACAAAGATCCTACATGAGGAGTAAGTGCACAGTGACTCCTGTTGTTGACAACAAATTGACATTCTTGTTTATGGTATCAGTAATCACCCTAGGCTCTTGTCATGAGCTGCCAAGGCTATGGAAGCCCCCTGAGTTCACCGACTCTGATCATATTTAGACAAGGCCATGGTCAAAGTGGAAGTTCTCTCCTCCCTTCAGAGAAAGGCACCTCCTTCTTTGATGACCTGTTCTTTCCACTGGGATCTCACTCGCGAAGATCTTTCATTTAGGTTTTTTTTTTTTTCCCCAGAGTGTCTTGGCTTTCCATGCCTGAAATACTCTCATGGGCTTTTCAGCCGGATCCGCGTGCCTTAAGGGCTGATTCTGAGGCCAGAGTGCTGTTTAGGACATCTGCCATTCTATGGGTCTGCTGTGTGTCTCACTTTCCAGGTTGGATCGTTCTCTCCCTTTTTGATTCTATCAGCTAGTATTTGCAGACACTAGTCTTGTTTATGTGGTCCCTTTGGTTCTTAGTCCTATCATTATGATCAATTGTGAACAGAAATTGATCACTGGGACTAGTGAGATGGCATTGGTACATGCCACTTTTATGGGATTGAATTGGAATCCCCTGGTATGTTTCTAACTCTACCGTTTGAGGTAAGTCAGCTTGAGCATGTCCCGAATTGCACATCTCTTCCCTCTCTTATTCCCAATCTTGTATTTAACAGCGATCACTTTTAAGTTTCAGCACTTAAGAAGAATTGTGTATTGATTACAGTTTCAACCAAAAGTATTAAGTAGAACAAACAAAAAAATACTAAGAGGGATAACATATTAAGTTGCTCATCAACAGTCAGGGTGAGGGTTGATCATGTCACCGTTTCTCATAGTGTTGATTTCACTTTAACAGGTTTCCTTTTTGGTGCTCAATTAGTTGTCACCTATCAAGGAGAACAAGCGGTATTTGTCCCTTTGGGATTGGCTTATTTCACTCAGCATAATGTTTTCCAAATTCCTAAATATATTGCTCATTGAACAGTAATAGCCTCAACTCTCCAGTTATAAGACACAGACTGGCTGAATGCATTAAGGAACAAAACCCATCTATTTGCTGCTTACAAGAAATACATCTTTCCAACAAAGATCCATACAGACTGAAAGTGAAGGGCTGGAAAAAGATATACCATGCCAACAGAAATGAAAAAAGAGCGGGCGTAGCCATCTTAATATCATACAACATAAACTTTACCACAAAAACTGTTAAGAGAGACAAAGAGGGACACTATATAATGATTAAGGGATCAATTCAACAGGAAGATATAACAATTATCAATGTATATGCACCTAACTACAGGGCACTGGTTTATCTAAAAGATTTGTTAAGGGACTTAAAGAGAGACTTAGACCCCAATACAATAGTACTGGGGGACTTCAATACTCCACTCTCAGAAATAGACAGATCAACAGGACAGAAGATCAACAAGGATACAGTAGATTTAAACGACAGTATAGCCCAAATGGATCTAACAGATATCTACAGAACTTTCAATCCTACAGCTAAAGATTTTACATTCTTCTCAGCAGTACATGGAACCTTCTCTAGGATTGACCACATACTAGGCCATAAAGCAAGTCTCAGCAAATTCAAAAGAATTAGAATCATACCATGCAACTTCTCAGACCATAAAGGAATGAAGTTGGAAATTAGCAACTCAGGAATCCCTAGAGCATACACAAACACATGGAGATTGAACAACATGCTCCTCAATGAACAGTGGGTCATAGAAGAAATTAAAAGAGAAATCAAAAATTTTCTGGAAGTAAATGAGGATAGCAGCACAACATACCAAAACTTATGGGATGCAGCAAAAGCAGTGTTAAGAGGAAAGTTTATATCAATAGGTGCCTACATCAAGAAATTGGAAAGGCACCAAATAGATGAGCTTTCAATTCACCTCAAGGATTTAGAAAACCTACAGCAAACCAGGCCCAATAAATTTTAAATAATTAGTGAAAAAAGCCAATATGAAAAGACTACAGGCTATGATTTCACAAATAATAAAATAAATAAAATAACAAAATAAAATAATTTTTTGAAAGGCAACTTCATATATGGTACAATTAGTTTAACTCTTTGAGAGATCTGAGGAGGGGAAAAGATGATAACTGAAGCATGAGAAATTCTTTAGAGCAGTTAAATTCTTCTGCATTATATTATTACTGTGGCTATATGACACATACATTAGTCAAAAACAATAAAATTTTATAGCACAGAGAGTAAACTTAATGTATGCAAATTTTAAAATAATCATTTCAGAGGTTAGGGGAATCCCAGAATATAATGCATATTCTGACAAAAATAATGTAACTATATAATAAATGAAAGAAATATGCTGCCAGAAAGGGACAAATAAGGTTCTCAGTTTACTATTGTTGGAAACATCTGAAATCCAGATGATTAAGGCAAAAGAAACTACTAGTTAGTAAAGTTCTTTCCTGAGCAAGAGAATACAAATATAAAACCACAGTTTATGTTTCCAAAAAAAAGAATGAAGGACATATCTTACTGACAACACAAGTCCTCATCATTGTAATGGAATGTCACAGATAAGCAGGGAGGAATGATCCACATGAAACTGGACTGGAGACGGATAATCAGTATGAACTCAAGTCTAGCTAATAAGTACTGAGAGATACATAGAAAGTTTTGTAGAGATGTCTATACACATGCATTGGAAAATGTACATATAATTCTTTTAGATGTCAGCTGAAATTTGAAATAAATTATGAAATAAATAATGAAAAATCAGCGGCAAAAAACATACAAAGCACTCAGAACTTGGTTTCTAACATCATTTACCAAGCAAAGGAATAAGAGATACTGGAAGAAATGGCTGATTCTAGGACTTGTACAGGAAAAATAAATTGTAAAACTGGCCACCTTGAAGTATCAGAATATTAGGAAGCATTAAAATCAATTAAAAAAGGACTGGCGCCGCAGCTCACTAGGCTAATCCTCCGCCTTGTGGCTCCGGCACACCGGGTTCTAGTCCTGGTCGGGGCGCCGGATTCTGTCCCAATTGCCCCTCTTCCAGGCCAGCTCTCTGCTATGGCCCGGGAGTGCAGTGGAGAATGGCCCAAGTGCTTGGGCCCTGTACCCCATGGGAGACCAGGAGAGGCACCTGGCTCCTGCCATCGGATCAGCGTGGTGCGCTGGCCTCAGTGCGCCAGCCGTGGAGGCCTTTGGAGGGTGAACCAACGGCAAGGGAAGACCTTTGTCTCTCTCTCTCTCACTGTCCACTCTGCCTGTCAAAAAAAAATCAATTAAAAAAGAGAACAGTAAGTCAACAACCACATTGTATATGCCACCATGTCAAAGAAACATGAGTAGTATGAAAAAAAATACCAATTCCCAAATTAGGTAATAAATTATAATGAATCAGAATCCAGAATATAAAATAAACTGATATAAATAAGTAATTGACTTAAATAATTAATTGAATAAATAAATACATCGTGAGACAAAAAAAAAACCCGCCATGCAAAGAATTCTAAATAATTTATGTAAGTGCTTCTCCCCCATAGAGGTGGAATCCTCAGGCACTATATGGCCTGTATATGAGAAATTTCAAAGTATATATCATAGAAAGGATAGGAAAAGGAGAATGTTAAAGTGAAGGTATCTGACAAATACTTTCTCATCTAGATGACCAAGGTTAATGACATCATCAGAAATTCATCATGTGGACAGCATGCACTCAAAAACAATCCCACAAAATATGACACTTTGTGATGCTTAGTACCTTGAACCACTGGCTGGAAGGATTAAAAAACAAGACCAAACTAATTGCTGTCTACAAGAAACACACCTCACCAACAAAGATGCATGCAGCCTGAAAATGAAAGGATAGAAAGAGATATTCCATGCTAATGAACAGCAAAAACAAGCAGGACAGTCATCTTAATATAAGACAAAATAAATGCATTATGTAATGATTAAGGGATCAACTCAACAGGAAAATGTGATTATAATAAAAGTATATGCACCCAATGCCAGAGCTCATGGCTATTTAAAACAAATGTTAATGGATCTAAAGGGAAACATAGATTGCAATACAAAATTAATGGGGGACTTCAATACCCTACTTCAGCAATGGACAGATCAACTAGACAGAAAATCAACAAAGAAACAACAGAGCTAATTTACACTATGGACCAAAGATGAAGAATACACATTTTTTTTTATCAGTGTATGGCACTTTCTCTAGGATAGACTATATACTAGGCCATAAAACAAGTCTTAGTTAATTAAAAAAATGAAATCATACCATGCATCTTTTCTGACCACAATGAAATAAAGCTAGAAACTAACAACTTAAAATTTTCTAAAAATATACAAACACATGGAGACTAAACAATACTAAATAATACTCCTGAATAAATAATACTGACTAAATAATACTAAATAATACTCCTGAATAAACAGTTGGTTATAGAAAAAATCAAAATAGAATTCCAAAAATTCCTGGAAACAAATTAAGATGACTATACAGCATATCAGAACTAATGAAATATATCAACAGCACTATAAAGAGAATAGTTTATAGCAATTAGGACCTACAATAAAAAATTGGAAAGACATCAAATAAATGAGCTATTATTGCATCTCAAGGACCTAGAAAAACAACAAACCCAACCTCAAATTATAAGGAGGAAAAAAATAAAAATAATTAGAGAAGAAATAAACAAAATTGAAACAAAAAATACAAAAGATCACTGAAATAAAGAGCTGTTTTAAAAAAAATAAAAAGAAATTGATACACCATTGGCCAAACTATCCAAAAAAACAAAAATCAATCAATAAATGTATATTTCATATTAGCAGATTGAAGAATAAAAACATGATTATTTCAATTGATGAAGAAAAAGCATTTGATAAAAGTAAAACATCTTTTCATGAGGAAAATGTTAAGCAAACTGGGTATAGAAGGAATATTTCTCTTTTTTAATAGAAAGCTTTTATTTAGTAAATATAACTCTCATAAGTACAACTTTAGGATTATAGCAGTTCTTCCCCCCATAGCTGCTCTCCTACCCCCAAACCATCCCACCTCCTTCTCCCTCCCCCATCCCATTCTTCATTAAGATTCATTTTAATTATCTTTATATACAGAAGATCAATTCTATACTAAATAAAGATTTCAAGAGTTTGCACCCACACAGACACACAAAGTATAAAGTACTGTTTGAAGACTAGTTTTACCGTTAATTTGCATAGTACAACACATTAAGGACAGAGATCCTATATGGAGAGCAAGTGCACAGTGACTCCTGTTGTTGATTTAACAACTGACACTCTCGTTTATGACGTCAGTGATAACCCAAGGCTCTTGTCATGATCTACCAAGGCTATAGACGCCTCTTGAGTCCACGAACTCTGACATTATTTAGACTAGGACATAATAAAAGTAGAAGTTCTCTCATCCCTTCAGAGCAAGGTACCTCTTTCTTGATGACCCAGAAGGAATATTTCTCAACACAATCAAGGCAAAATATGACAAACCCACAGCCAGCATCCTACTGAATGGGGAAAAGCTGGAAGCATTTCCACAAAGATTTAGAGGCAGACAAGAATACCACTGTAACCACTGCTTTCAATATAGTTCTAGAAGTTTTAGCCAGAGCCATTAGGCAAAAAAGAGAAATCAAAGGCATATGAGTGGGAAAGAAGGAAGTCAAATTTTCCCTGTTTGCAGATGGCATGATTATATATCTAAGGAAAGCAAAAGATTCCACTAAGAGACTATTGTAACTCATAAAAGATTTTGTTAAGTTGGTAGGATATAAAATTAACACATAAAATCAATAGCCTTTGTATACACAGAGAATGCCATGGATGACAAAGAACTTGTAAGATCAGTCCCATTCACAATAGTCACAAAAACATTTAAATATCTTGAAATAAATTTAACCAAGGAGGTGAGAGATATCTCCAATGAAAATTAGAAAACATGAAAGAAACAAATAGAAGAAGACATGAAAAATGCAAAAATCCCCTATATCATTAAAATGTTCATACTACCCAAAGCTATTTATGGATTCAATGTAACCCCAATCAAAATATTTACAACATTCTCAAATCTAGAAAAAACATTACTAAAATTCATATGGAAAAAGAAGAGATGCTCAATAGCCAGAGTAATCTTCGACAGCAAAAGCAAAGCTGGAGGTATCACAAATTCAGATTTAATACCATACTACAGGGCAGTTATAATAAAAAAAAAAATCCTGGTACTGGCAAGAAAATAGACATGTAGACCAATAGAACAGAATAGAAACCCCAGAAACAACCTATGTATCTACAACCAACTAAACTTTTAAAAAAGGAGCTAAAACGAATCCCTGGAGAAAAGACATCTCTTCAACAAATGGTGCTGGGAAAATTGGATTTCTGCATTCAGAATTATGAAACAAGGCCCTTACCTTACATCTTATACAAAAATCAACTCGAAATGGACCAAGGATGTACATCTATGACCTGATATCATCAAATTACTAGATGGGAACATTGGGGAAATTCTGCAAGACACTGGCTTAGGAAAAACTTCTTGGAAACTACCACAGAACCACAGGCAATTTAAGCAAAAATAGACAAATAGGATTACATCAAGCTAAGGAGCTTCTTCTCTACAAAGGAAATCCTTAGTAAACTGAAGAGGCAACCGACAAAATGGGAGAAAATGTTTGCAAACTATGCAACTGATATAGATAAAGAGATCAAGAAAGTCAGCAACAATAAAACAAACAACACAGTTAAGAAATGGGCAAAGGACCTGAACTGGCATTTCTCAAAAGATGCAATTCAATTTATCAGCAGACACAGGGGGTTGTAGCCATCTGGGGAGTGAACTACTGGATGGAACACCAATATAACACTCTCCCCCACCCCTTTAACTCTGATTTAAAAAAAAATGAAACAAATCTTAAAATAAATCTCATAAAATGTGGAATATTAACTCCAAAGATAGATGACTAAAGTGACATCCCACCCAGAACCCTGATGAACTTTGGCTCAGGCCAAAGCCCCATCTAGCCCCATCTAGCCTCTATCATCTCCCCTTTTCCACTTTCAGCTGAAGAACAGGAGTTTGTGTGTGTGCATCTTTGGTTTAGTGGTATTCACCTTTCATTCTTAGGATACTCCTCTTCAATTATTTAGTTACTATCATAAGAAAAAATTCCAAAAATAAATTAAAAAAGGAAAATTTCAAATCCCAGTTTTCATTCATGTATTAAATACCGGACTGATACTGTTCAAAATGGTTAAGATGGATGGATGGAAGGAAGGAAGGAAGGAAGGAAGGAAGGAAGGAAGGAAGGAAGAGCCAAATGACCTCCCCTTAATATTTCCTTGAAGATTTCATACTAAAAATTACCTCTTCAATAGCTATAGAAGGGACATAACAAAATATAATTAACACAGAGCATGTCTATGTAACTCTTAATGCTACTGAATATTTGTGTTGAAGTTTCATATATCACATTATACATTTGGGAACCTTGAATAAAAGCAATTAAATTCACTTTTTAGGATTTGTGCCATTCTTTGGAAAGCTTTGCAATCTTTATAATTACTTTTGCTTTCACTTAAAAGCTAAATAGTAGCTATTTCTTTAAAAGATATTTTAGGGGCCTGAGTTGTGGTTTAGCAAGGTAAGCTACCACCTGCAATGCCAGCATCCCATATGTGCTCCAGTTCAAGTCCCAGATGCTTCACTTCCGATCCAGCTCCCTGTTGATGCATCTGGGAAAGCAGCATGGCCCAAGTGCTTGGACCACTGCTCCCACATGGGAGACCTGGATGGAGTTCCTGGCTCTTGGCTTTGACCTGGCCCAGCCTGGCCCTTTTTGTCATTTAGGGAGTGAACCAGCAGATGGAAGATCTCTTTATCTCTCCATCTTTCTCTCTCTGTAACTCTAACTCTCAAGTAAATAATAAAATCTTAAAGATATTATAAATAACTTTCAATTATCTCTAGATATAAAGTATAAGTTAATTATTGTAGAGGTATTTGACATACGAATGGAGATACTACAAGGATATTGAGAAGGCAGAATGAAGCTGCTTTTATTAAATGTAAGAAAAAGCTTTGTTTGCAATCATTGAATTCTAGTGTGTTTTAAATCAGCTATCTACTGATGATAGATTACATGCCTGTAGCCAGATATAATGTTGTTTTATTCAAACGATGAATTAAAATGTATGTCAAGGAAATATTCTATTTTAACTCTAAAAACTGGTTTCCTAAAAACTTCTGAAACAGAGTATAAAACAAAGTTAATTTTATTGTTTAATAATGTTATTTTTAATATTTATTAATCTTTATACATTTTACTAAGTCAATAAAGAAGATATTAGGTTATACAGATTGATTACTGAGTGATATACTAGACTTCTCAATTGATATAACATAATAATGATATATCAGACTTTCTGTGAAATATTATAAATATTTGTCCATTTTTAAAACTGTTATATTCACATTTCAAAATGCCAAATTCTGTGATTTTTTTTAAATAAATGTACATGTTCTTACAGCTACTCCTAGCATCTGGAAATAGAAGTGCATCATCCCAAAGAGTCTAGCATGTATTTTGTATTCAGTCTTTTTACTTTTCCCCAGATCCTGCTATTTACTGACCTCTTAAAGGTTCCTCAAGTTTACATTTGAAAGAATATCATACCATTGAAATCAAATAATATGTAGCATTTTCAGTCTGGATTTTTTACCTAACAAAATTTATTTGAGATCCATCCATATTGTGATATATAACAATGATTCATTCCTCTTTGTAAAAAAAAATAATTCCCACAATTTTGATTTCAAGGTTCTCACAACTGAGAGACAACTGTCAAGTTAGATTATAGAGGTTATTAATAAAGCCTCTATAAATATTCTTGTACCAGATTTTGTAAAGATAGGCTTACATATTTATCAAAATGTACTCAAATTGCCTTAAAAATATCTCAAATACGTGCTTAAGACATGAAGCTGTGCTTTCCCACAGACACAGAGGCCGAGTCTGCAATCAGGGCTGACTTGTAGTGAGGGCTCTGTACCTGCCTTGCAGACGGCTGCCTTCTTGATATGTCCTTGTATGGTCTTTCTTCAGGGCTTCATGAGTGCTAGCAAACAGCATGAGAATGGGGGAAGGAATAAGGTTCTTCCTCTTCTTTTAAGGCCATTGATCCCATCATGACGGCCCCAGCTTCATAACCTAATAGAACCCTAATTGTTCTCCAAAGGCCACATTTCCAGATATTATCACACTGGAAGTCGGGGCTTCAAGACGCAATTATTGCTGTAGGTGCACAACATTAAGTCTATAGCAGTACCACTTGGGCAGATTTCTGGAAGTGGGGATGCTAAATCATGTGGTAAGTGAATTTTTAACTTTACCAGTAACTGTATTTTAATTAACTGTTATTTAAAGATTGTGCCATTTCATACTCCCATAAACAACCATATTTCTTTTTTTAATTAATTAATTAATTTATTTTTTGACAGGCAGAGTGGACAGTGAGAGAGAGAGACAGAGAGAAAGGTCTTCCTTTGCCGTTGGTTCACCCTCCAATGGCCACCGTGGCCAGCGCACGGTGCTGATCTGATGGCAGGAGCCAGGTACTTATCCTGGTCTCCCATGGGGTGCAAGGCCCAAGGACTTGGGCCATCCTCCACTGCACTCCCTGGCCACAGCAGAGAGCTGGCCTGGAAGAGGAGCAACCAGGACAGAATTCGGCGCCCCGACCGGGACTAGAACCCCGTGTGCCGGCGCTGCAAGGCGAAGGATTAGCCTAGTGAGCCATGGCGCCGGCCAACAACCATATTTCTAACTGTCCTACATCCTTTGGTAGTATTTAATACTGCCTCTATTTTTAAATCTATTTTAACATGTGTATTTTAGTTTATATTTCATTTATGAATTAATATGATAACTTGCTGTATATACTTTTGTGAAATACCTGTTCAATCTCTAATTGGGTTAGTTTTTTATTTGTTACTGAATTTTGCATGTTCTTTATATGTTAGGTTTAAAATTACTTAAAAGTGAGGACAGCATTATGGTGTAGAAGTAACCATTTCCAATCAAGCTACCCGCTAATGTGCCTGGGAAAGCAGAATAAGATGGCCCAAATCCTACACGGGAGACCTGTCAGAAGCTCCTGGCACCTGGCTTCAGTCTGACCCAGCACCGGATGCTGCAGCCATTTGGGAATGAACCAGGGACAGAAGACCTTTCTCTATATATATATTTAAATGTCTTTCAAATGAATAAATCTTAAAAAAATAGTTAAAATTGATTCATAATATATTCTCCTATCCTTTGTATTTTCTTTAAGGTTATAATTCAGTGATGTGCAATTTATTAATTTTAGATATTATATATTGTACTCTGGGTAAGTTAATGTCATATAAATTTTCCTATATTTTCTTCAAGAAATTTTATTTTTTAGGTCAAAAGTTCACTTTGAATTATTTTTTGTGCATGGTACAAATTATGGACCAAAGATTTTGGAGGGAGCATATAATACTTTTATTTTTAAAACAGACTGAATTTTATTCATTAGACTGCCTTTGTATATTGTCAGAACCAATTCATTGTGTAGTTGGATTCTCTTATTTTATTTTTACTTTATTTATGTCCATTTAGTCTTTTGCCACACTTCTTGATTAGTGTAATTTTTTAAAAAATAGATTTTTTATTTGCAAGACACAGTTACATAAAAAGCAGAGACACAGAGATCTTCCATCCACTGGTTCACTCCCCAAATGGCTGAAATGATCAAAGCCAGGGGTCAAGAGATTCTTCCAGACATCCCACATGGGTACAGGGGCCCAAGCACTTAGGCCATCCTTTGCTACTTCCCCAGGCACATTAGCAGGGAGCTCGATCAGAAGTGGAACAGTTGGTACTTGAACTGGTGCCCACATGGAATGCCAGTGATGAAAGCTGTGGATTAACCCTCTGTGCCACAGCACCAGCCCCAATTAGTATTTTTAATCTAAGTCCAGAAATTAGCTAGTGTGAATTCCCCAATTTCTATTTTGCATTTTCATATATTTTCTGTAATTTTTGCTCTTTTTCTTAGAAAAAAAATTTAAAGTCAGACTATCATTAAAACCCCAGTAGGGCTCTTCATCAGTCCTTTAGCAAGGAGCCACACATGGAATAGCCCTTCTCAGCCACTTTTGGCTGGACACAAAGGCTGAGGCCCGAGACTACTGAGCCTGTGGACCAGTTTGCATACTCTGGAGAAGATGGGCAGCATGGCTGTGGCTATAAACCGCAGGGACTGGGCTTTCACCTGACACTACCTGTTCTTGGTTCCAGAATATTTAAAAGATCCTTCATGGGGGCCAGCGCCGCGGATCACTAGGCTAATCCTCCGCCTTGCAGCGCCGGCACACGGGGTTCTAGTCCCGGTCGGGGTGCCGGATTCTGTCCCGGTTGTTCCTCTTCCAGGCCAGCTTTCTGCTGTGGCCAGGGAGTGCAGTGGAGGATGGCCCAAGTCCTTGGGCCCTGCACCCCATGGGAGACCAGGAGAAGTACCTGGCTCCTGCCATCGGATCAGCGCAGTGCGCCAGCCGCAGTGCACTGGCCGCGGTGGCCATTGGAGGGCGAACCAACGGCAAAGGAAGACCTTTCTCTCTGTCTCTCTCTCACTGTCCACTCTGCCTGTCAAAAAAAAAAAAAAAAAAATCCTTCATGGGCTTACATTTGTAAAGTTGGTTGGTAGGACTTCACAAAGAGGAGCCTTTTTTTTTTTTTTTTGTCAATATGTTCATTTTCTTATTCAAAGTTTTCAAAGAAAAATGCTATTCTTGGTTTACAAGCCAATCAGTTCCATCTGGAGGTCTTCCCTACTTTGCTGCATCCATGGACCTTTTGTTATTGATGCTTCTCCACAATCTCATATAGGCTGATAAAGAAAGATTATGTTGATCAAGTCTCCTTGGATGAGCTATATTTGAATTGCATCTTGTTACTGAAACTAAACTTGGCCTAGCTGTGAATGTCGTGGGCGTTTGGAGAGTGAACCAGCAGATGAGAAGTTTCCTCTCCCTCTCTGCCTCTCTCCCTCTCCCCCTCTCCTCTCTCCCCCCCTCCACTTACCCCTACCCCTCCCTCACCCCCTACCGCTACCCCTCTCCCTCTTCCCCTACTCCTATCCCTCTCCCCCTACCTCCACGTCCACCTCCCTCCACCCCCTCTCTTCCCCCTTCCTCTCTCCCTCTCTCCCAACTTCTACTTCCTCCTCCCCCTTCACCTATCCCTCTCTCTCCCCCTACCCCTCTCCCTCTTCTCCTATCTCCACCTCCACCTCCCTCTCTCCCTCCACCTCTCCCTCTCCCTCTGCCACTCCCCTGCCCTCTCTTTCTCTCTCATTCTATTTTTTTTAAGTCAATTCTCAGATTCACTTGAAGAGTGATCTCACCACTTAATTCAATTGAATGAAGAATGAGAAAGTTTTTACCTATGAAATGGAAAGGAATCTCTTTGGGGAAAGCTGTGCAGGCCAGCCGCACCAGTCGAACAGAACCTAAGGGAGGGAGAGGGAGTGAAAAGAGGGACAAGAGATCGCAGAGAATGGAGCCAAGACAACAAGGCTGATCAAGGCTCATTTATTCCAATGTCTCAGTGGTATTTATACATAACCAGCACAAAGAAGAACAAAGAAGCACAAAAGATAACAACATACATAAGCAACTTATCGGGGCCTCCAGTGGCCAAGATAATTTTAACAGAGCGTTCTTGATTATCATCCTCCTTCAGGATGTCATCCTCCTTCAGGATGGGAGTATGTGACTATCTTATCTCAAGAACTCCACAAGCCAAGACTGGCCTTGATTTGTCAAAAGGCTGCCTACATAAAGCCAAGTAAAAGAGAATTGGACACCAAAGTAGAAGTGATAATGAGACCCAAGGAAAAGGGAGACAAATGGAGGATTACAGGGTACAATTTATTGGGGGCACTAAAGGACTGACAATGGTCTTGGGTGACCATAAAACAGATAAATTCCTATACTTCAAGGTAGTTATGGTGGGTTATATACTAATTTAGACAAAGGTGGCTAATGGTCAGCCAAAATGCAACTGGCCTTAATCAAAAAAACTATATTCTGGATAACTGACAGTACCAAGTAGGAAATTCTCTGGTTGCTACATTAAATGCTTTCTTCCACTGGGTTTGGAAATTGCCAGGGTCACTTAAGAGGTGAGAGGGCACTTAAAACCAAGATGGTAGGGCCAGTGTTGTGGCATAGCAGATAATGTCAATGACTGCAACGCCAGTTTGCCATATGGGCACTTGTTCGAGTCCTGGCTGTTCCCCGCCCCAATCCAGCTCCCCACTCCTGGCTTGGGAAAAAAAGTGGAATATGGCCCAACTGCTTGGGCCCTTGCAACCCATGTAGGGGACCTGAAAGAAGCTCCTAGCTTCAGCTTGGCCCAGCCCCAGCGGCCATCTGGGGAGTGAACCACCAGATGGAAGATCAATCTCTCTCTTGTCCTGATGGTTGATGTACAATGTAATACTTAATCCATTTTAGTATTTTTTTTTTGTTCTAGTGCCATTGGTTGAACTCTGTGGTTAACACACAGTTATTCTTGGGTGTTTAAATTTTAACTGAAAAGTGATCCCTGTTGGGAATTTGGAAAACATTATGCTGAGTGAGGTGGGCCAGTCCCAGAGGGACAAGTACCATGTGTTCTCCCTGGTTGGTGACAACTAACTGAGCACCAAAAAGGAAACCTGTTAAAGTGAAATCAACACTATGAGAAACGGTGACTTGATCAACCCTCACCCTGACTGTTGATGAGCAACTTAATATGTTATCCCTCTTAGTATTTTTTTGTTTGTTCTACTTAATACTTTTGGTTGAATTCTGTAATCAATACACAATTCTTCTTAAGTGCTGAAACTTAACTGAAAAGTGATCGCTGTTAAATATAAGACTGGGAATAAGAGAGGGAAGAGATGTGCAATTCGGGACATGCTCAAGCTGACTTACCTCAAACGGTAGAGTTAGAAACATACCAGGGGATTCCAATTCAATCCCATAAAAGTGGCATGTACCAATGCCATCTCACTAGTCCCAGTGATCAATTTCTGTTCACAATTGATCATAATGATAGGTCTAAGAGCCAAAGGGACCACATAAACAAGACTAGTGTCTGCAAAATACTAGCTGATAGAATCAAAAAGGGAGAGAACGATCCAACATGGGAAGCGAGATACACAGCAGACCCATAGAATAGCAGATGTCCTAAATAGCACTCTGGCCTCAGAATCAGCCCTAAAGGCATGCGGATCCGGCTGAAAAGCCCATGAGACTATTTCAGGCATGAAAAGCCAAGACACTCTGGGGGGGAAAAAAAACCTAAATGAAAGATCTCCGCGAGTGAGATCCCAGTGTCCCAATGGAAAGAACTGGTCATCAAAGAAGGAGGTACCTTTCTCTGAAGGGAGGAGAGAACTTCCACTTTGACCATGGCCTTGTCTAAATATGATCAGAGTCAGTGAACTCAGGGGGCTTCCATAGCCTTGGCAGCTCATGACAAGAGCCTAGGGTGATTACTGATGCCATAAACAAGAGTGTCAATTTGTTAAGTCAACAACAGGAGTCACTGTGCACTTACTCCTCATGTAGGATCTTTGTCCTTAGTGTGCTGTACATTGAGATTTAATGCTATAACTAGTACTCAAACAGTATTTTTCACTTTATGTTTCTGTGTGGGAGCAAACTGTTGAAATCTTTACTTAATGTAAGCTAAACTGATCTTCTGTATATAAAGAGAATCGAAAATGAATCTTGATGTGAATGGAAGAGGAGGAGGAGTGGGGAAGGGGAGGGTTGCAGGTGGGAGGGACGTTATGGGGGGGAAGCCATTGTAATCCATAAGCTGTACTTTGGAAATATATATTCATTAAATAAAAGTTAAAAAAAAAAAAAAGATCAATCTTTCTCTCGCTCTCTCTCCCTCTTTCTCTGTCTCTCTCTCTGTAACTCTTTCAAATAAAAAAAAATATTTAAAAAATAATAAATACAAACTAAAACCAAGATGGCTACCCTCACATTAAATTAGATATCTACACCAGCCCATACCAGACATTGCATTTGCTTGTGTCTATATCATAGATTTTTCATCCCAGAAATATGAGAAATGTTTCTTTTGTTTATAAAACACTTGGTGTTTTGTTATAGCAGCCAAAACAGACCAAGGCAGCAAATTTCCTAATACATTATTAAGTTTACCTGCTAATTATTGTGTCACTTTTTGCTATTGCCCTTTCTTTTCACAAAGAACTACTCAAGTGATGATTCCTAAGTCAAATCTCTTATTTTTTTCTTTTCAAAAGATCAAATATGGGCCTGTATTGTGGTGCAGTGGGTGAAAGCCCCGGCCTGCAATGTCAGCACCCCATATGGGTGCCAATTAGAGTCCCAGCTGCTCCGCTTCCAATCCAGATCCATGCTAATACACCTGGGAATGCAGCAGAAGATGACCCAAGTCCCTGAGCTCCTGCACCCATGTGGGAGACCCAGAAGGAGCTGCTGGCTCCTGGCTTCAGAGCGGCTCAGCTTTGACCATTGCAGCCATTAAGGAAGTAAATCAGTAGATGGAAGACATTCTCTCTCTCTCTCTCTCTCTCTCTCTTTCTGCCTCCCTTATTCCCTTCCTGTTTCCCCCTCTTTCCCTCTCTCACTCCCTCTCCCTCTTCCTCTGTCTCTACCACTCAACTAAACTTTGTGCTGTCATGTTCTGTCATTTTTGCTTCTTCCTTTTTGTATGCTCATTTACTAATCATTTTGTTATTTTATGTTTCTCTATACCTTTGTTTTAATATTGAAGTCTTATGCCTTTATACAGTTATAACCATTTATTTTGTCAATAAAAATATTTTTGGAAAAACATTTTGTCTCCCAATGTCACTTTTAATTAGCTTTGTTGTATTATTCCAATTCATTGGGTTAACTTATTTCCACATAATATTTGCTTCAGTTTGATATATTTTATTTATTTTTAATGTTGTATAAATTACAAATGTACCCAAGTTTATAGTGTTGACAAATACAAATTAAGTTAAAGTTAATTATGAGAATAAAAATGAAGAGAATCAAAGTGGTAAGATTTTATTTCAATTTTATATATTACGTTTTCTTAAGACAATTTCCAAGTTCATTTTCTTTTTTGCATAATTTTAATTTTAGACTTTCAGCATCTTGGCTTATTGTGCTATACATGCAATATGTTATTATGCACTTCCAAAAGATTTGCATTTTAAAGATAATTTCAATTATGTGATCATTAAACTAGTATAGAAATGTAAAAAAGAAAATAACTTAAAATGTGCTTTTCTTTGCAAAAATGGAAATGAAGTAAATAACAGCTAAATTCACTCTGATATGTCAAAACAATAGTCTGAAACTTGGAAGCCCATAAAACTGAACAAATAACTTTACTTTTGGAAAAACATAATATTTATATGACTATGTATATAATATATATATATATATAAACAAGATTATATTTGCACACAGAAAAATTTAAATGCAAAATTTATATGAAAAACAGGGTGCTATGAGAAATCCTTATCCTCTTGATTATAGGAAGAGCATTTTAAACTAGTTTATAAGATTTTTTAAAATTTTTCTCATATTAGCACACATTTTATATTTCATGCTCAAGTATATAGAATTATTTTACTTTCTTAAAATAACCTTCCAAATTTTTTTCAAGCTAACAGTGACTCACTGCTAGGTTGTCAGAATTGTTCAACTTTTTACCTAGCATATCAAAGTAATACTGGAAAAATCATTTTTGTAACTGAAATATAATTATAGGAAATTAATGATTTTAATGGTTGATTTTTAAATGATTGTTTTTCAATAAATTTACCATTTTCAAAAGTTTGAATTTTTAAAGAATTAGTATTATAGATCCCTTTTCGCATCTGTTGTTTCATTCTCAGATCCATTGGTCCATCAGTACTTGCACATATACTACTTTTGGTGATTCTATGATTGTTAACTGTAAGACTTCTTCCAGACATAAGAATAATCTTCAGCTTAAAAAATTCCCTTAAAAATGATAACTTCTGGCTATTACAAACAGGCTATTTGACACCTACTACATCTTATCTACTATATTAATTTGTGTCAGCCACAGCCTCATCTGCTGTGTCTCATTCCCTTTCTCCCTCCATTATGTATACCATGATCTATCTCCTGCCTGAGATGAACTTCTCATTTGCACCAGTGAGAATTACATTCCCAGATGGCTTAAGGAGATCTCATTGCTATGAACCACTTTAACCTTACTATATCCCAAAGATTTATCTCGTTCACAAAAGAGCATAATAGAAGAGAAGATTTCTATCATCCATATAGCAAAATAGGAATAATTTATTGATATATCTCATATCAACATAAAATACTGAATAAAATATTTTAAATATTTTCAGAGTATTTTGTGTGCATGTGTATGTGGTGATTGGAAACTATTTAAATGTCTCCAGTTGCAACCATTTCATTGTAAAAGACAGAACTCCATGTTTTTTTATGGCTGAGTAGTGTTTTGCAACAAAATGGATGCAACTGGAGACCATTATGCATAGTAAAATAAGTCAGACCCAAAAAGAGAAATATCACATTTGCTTTGATTGTTGGTAGCTAATATACAGACAACAAAAAAATGTATATGAGTGAAATTGACACCTTGGAATTTGATTATGTCTATATTCCTGAAGAATAGTGGTCTTTCTACTTTTTATTTGTTGAACTCTTTATTTAGTGGAAGATTAAGTCTGTGATCATAAAGTAAATTAAAAATACTTATTGCAAACATTAAAACAGAAAGGAAAGATGAGGGAGGGTGGGAAGGAGCATTACATTTCTTAGAATTATATCTATGAACTACATGAATATGTTCTCTTTACATTAATTTTAAAAACTGATAGGTCTGATACAAAAAATACTCAATGTCAGTTCTGAGATGTTGATATTAGGCCATAAGTGGGTAAGTATATTTACACCACTGTCTATCTAGAAATATGTAATTGGTAAATATATTTTACCAAGAGTGATTAAAACCTAAGTTCTCATAGGTATTTTCTATAGCATCATCAATAAATTTCAGCACCTTTTAAATTGCATGAAATGTGTTCCTATGTTTTCTGAAAGTACATTTAAAGTAAAATGACAGAATAATGAATGTAATTATGCATTTACATTTGCTTTTGACATTGATCTTTTATTATTATTTATTTATTTCAATTGAAATACAGAATGAAAGAGTGAGGGGGAAAAGAGAGAGAGAGAGAGAAACAGAGAGACAGATTGAATTCCATCTGCTTTGGTTCACTCCCAAAATGGCTGCAACAGCCATGGATGGACCAGGCTGTAGCCATTTGGGTCTTTTTTGTACTGATTTACTTACATGGTTATTTTGAGTAAAATGAACATGAATTTGTATATTCACAGCAAATAACTATTTCATAAAATTAAATGTCCAATTAAGTAACTGATAAATTGTCTCTGTTTCCTTCAAAAGATCTCAGTATTATTCTCCAACACAATAACATATCTATTATTGTGATAAAGATAGATTCTTATAACACCTCAGATATCAAGATGTCATCAGAGTGCACCAGCAGTTTTATAAATGTCAGCTTCTGGGTATTACATGTGAAAGTGCAGCAGTGCAGTAAAACATCGAACTGGCCTTTTGGCAATCACCAGAGTATTACATTTTAAAGGTCAGATGTACATGATTACTTTACCTGAGCCACTACGTTGGGAACAGCAGAGCTGAGCCACCCATGTCTTGTTCAAAATCTCCTTAATGGTTAAAAATTTTTTAAAAAAAGAAATCTGCATAAATCCAGCGAAAATCCAGAGTAAACATGTGGAACAAATTATTTATCACAAGTTATAGGAACTAGTAGTAATGATTAAAAATCAGAGATGATTAAAAATTATGTTTAATTATGGTAAAAATATAATATAGCATTTAGGCTTAATACATCCATATCACTAGTTCTGAAAAATATTGGCATAACTATTTTCTATATATTTGCATCCATGGAATATATATTTCTCATATTTTGAACTTTGTTTTTACTTGACACCAGATTTTATTTGATTGACTTAAATTTTCTAAGCTCTAAATCTGTTCAAATTCTTCTTCAAAATAAAAATTCCAGGGATATAGTATGAGCTTCTTTTAACAATTACAAAAGCACTAATTCTTTCAGGTTATCATGAGCAAGTGAAATATAAATCCTTTGGACATTTATTTGCATTCATAAATAATCAAAATACCTTTATATTGATTTTTTAAAAGATCCTTGAAAAAGAGAACACTATTATTTTCTGTGAATGTTTCTAATTTTACATGATGTAAAGTAGAGCTACATATTTTGCCTGGCACTAATGTGCAAGATCCAGAATAAGCAGGCAAGCACATGCCCGATATTTATAAGGATCATTGGAATAGATTTTTTTTTTATTCTGGACACTTGTAAGTGGCCCATATTGTACAAACGCATTTACATAATTGCTTAAAAATATTTGGTCCATAAGAAACAAAGCAGTCTAAATTTTAAACCAAAATGTTGTCTTGAGAGATTTTAACAAAAATGAGATTGCTGGTGAAATCCATGGCATGAACTTACATTTATTATTAGAGTGTGATACTCAGAGATTAATTGATCCCTTTCAAACAATGAGATACTGATATATTCTATCTAAATTCCATTATTATCTCTAAATTATCCTATGTTGCAGATATATTTTAACATACAAGTGAAAAGGCTGATTAAAAACTAATTTAAAAAGTACTTAATATGAGTTAAATATCTAGAGGAAGTACTTTGAAGATAACAGTGTCATTTAAAAAGTAATGACTTATTGAAAGAATTCACTATTAAAGAAGCTCAATGAAGCCAGCATTTCCAGATTGATGGCATAAATATTTCCAAATTTGGTTCAATCATGAAACTAACAAGATCAATGGCAAACATCATCAAAATCAAAGGAAAATTTAAACAATGAAACATCTATTGGGGTCTTCGAAAAACTTTGATAAATTCTTGAGAATCTAGAAAGCAAAACATACAAGAGAGTGGACAACATTCTAATTTCTGACTTGTGGCTGGCAATGAGGGCCCTTGTTAGCAGGAAGTGGGGGTCAAGGTAGACTTGGCAACTTCCAGAGCATTAAAGGCATGCCCAAATAAATATTCAGAGAAGGTGGAAGAAAGTTTGGTCCAAGAAAAAGATGACACAACAGAAACAACAAGAGATACAAACTACTCAATCATTATTGAGCCACTAAGCTGATAGAAAAACAATTTTAGTTGCCAACAATAACAAATAATGTGGATTTTAGAGAATTATTCAAAGAGAGTCACTTAACAAAAAAAAAAATAGTAACAATAAAAAACTATAATAATGACAAATCCTGGAGAATAATTGGTATTTGATTTTTAGACTGGTCATATTATATTATTTTAAATATCCAATTTCAATAAACAAATACAATACATGCAAATAAATAGGACAGCATGCATAACACATAGATAAGAAGTTGACAATGGACACTATCCCTGGAGAAGCACAGATGCTCTGGATCCTGGACAAGGCCTTCAAATGAACTACTGTAAGTATCTTAAAAGAGACAAGGGAATTTCAGCTAAATAATTGATAAAGTATGACCATGCCTCAAGTGGAAAACACCAATAGAAATACAAATCATTCTTAAAAATTTTACAAATGCTAACTAGAAATTCTCTAGTTAAAATGTTCAATTACTGAAAAGAAAGATTACTAAAGTAACACAACTTCAAGTTGGTTAAGAAAGAATACAGTTAAACATAGGTCATGTGACAACATTAATTTTTAAGAATGGAAGAAAAAATAATAAAGAATAATGAATAGAATGTCAGGCATCTTAGAAATACCAATAAGCTCATAAACATATGCAAGCGAGGTAAAGAAAAAATAGAGGAAAAGGAAAAATGTTTAAATAAACATCAAAAGCTTTCTAAATTTGAAGAAAGCATAAATATATAAATCCAAGTAGATGAACAAACTCTAAGTGGAACAAATTGACCAACGTTGAGACATAAAATCTTGAAAGTCAAAGAGAATCAGGGATACAGCTTAGTGATAGAACATTTGATTGCAAGAGGGAATCTTAAATAAGAGGAACATTAAAAATAACTAAATAAATATAACTTTTTATCAAAACAAATGTAATGGCATTTCAAAAAGTTCGTGAAAAATGGAATTAAAAGATATTTTGTGGGCCAGTGTTGTGGCAAAGTGGTTAAGTACTGCCTACAGTGCTGACATCCTATATAGGAATTGGTTTGAGTCCTGGCTTCTCCACTTCTGATCCAGCTCCCTGCTAATGCACCTGGAAAAGCAGCAGAAGATGGCCCAAGTCCTTCTTGTGCCCCTGAACCCACATGGGAGACCCAGAAGAAGCTCTTGGCTCCTGGCTCTGGCCTTGCCCAGGCCCAGCCACTGCAGCAGTTTTGGAGAATGAACCAGTGGATGGAAAATCTCTCTCTCTCTCTCTCTCTCTCTCTCTGCATCTTTCTCTTTCTCTCTATAAGTTTACCTTTCAAAAAAATTAAATAAATTTTTCAAAAAAGATGTTTATTTAGGTGTACAATTTATTAAAACTCAATGAAAACACATAAAAACTCTAGAGAATCTTAAGAACAGTCTTACTCTGTTAATAGTAATACGTTTTTATTTATTGAGAATAGTTTTGTGTTAAAGACTATGATATACTTAAATTTAGTGGATCATTTCCACCTTGTTACACTTATTTAATAATATATAATCTTTATCATATAAAAAGAAAACAAGAGGATTCTTATTACTAACCTACATGTAATAAATGCTGAAGAGTTTCCAGGGGGAGAACTGAATGTTTACGACATAAGGAAATAAATCTGACTTACACAGTAAATAAAAATCCTGGTGAAGACTAATAGATAAATAAGAAACACTAAACATGCATTTATTTTTATTTAAGACTACTTTCTTCTATGTGATTTCAAAAACAAATAAAGCAATAATTTGAAACTGTGAAGCTGGACTTATGTATAAAGATGTAATCTGTATGAAAATAATATGAGCACAAAACAATGGAGAGAAACAAAGCAATGTGAGAACAAAGTTTTTTTTTTTTTTTCTAAAGATTTATTCATTCACTTGAAAGAGTTACACAGTGAGAGAAGGAGAGGCATAGAGAGAGAGAGATCCGCTGGTTCACTCCCCAGATGGCAGCAACAGCCAGAGCTGCACTAATCTGAAGCCAGGAGGCAGGAGCTTCTTCCAGGTCTCCCACATGGGTGCAGGGGTCTAAGGACTTCGGCCATCTTCTACTGCTTTCCCAGGGACTAGCAGAAAGCTGGATCAGAAGTGGAGCAGCAGGGACTTGAACTGGCGCCCATATGGGATGCCAACACTGCAGGTAGTGGTCTTGGCTGCTATGCCACAGCATCGGCCCCAGCACAGAGGTTTCTAAATAAACTGTTGAAATTTAGTTGGCATGTGCCTAACTAGATGTTTAAGTGAATATGCTCCTTTTTGCATTTTAATTTAAATTCATTTTTAATTGAAAAGCAATTGTGATGCCTGCTCAGATTTTAAACACCTGGAGCTTTGTAAACTGTGATCAAAATTTCCCCTTCATCCTATACCCACCTCACCTTCTGGCAGCCATCTTTCACTCTTTTCTTTTCTATGACATTGACTGTTTTAGATTCCCCATGTCTACATGAGCTCATACAGTAGTTAATTTTCTGAGTCTGGCTTATTTAATTTAGCATAATTCCCTCTAGTTCCATCCATATTATTACAAATAACTGGATTTCCATTTTTTAAATCTATATGGTATTCATAGTGTATGAGTCTCAAATTTTTGCTACTGTATTAACAGACACATAGGTTGCTTTTATTTATTGGTTATGGTGTATAGTACTGCAATGAACATGGGAGCACAGATATATCTTCAATATACCTATAACAGTTTCATTGCATAAATACCAAGAAGTGAGCTTGCTGTATCCTGTTAATTCTACTCCAAGTTTTTCAATTGGCCTTCATATTGTTCCCAAAATTGGCTACAGTAATTTACATTCCTATCAAGTGTTCTCTTTTTTCCATATCCTCACAAACACCTGTTAACATTCATCTTTTGATAATAGCAATTGTGACAGATATGAGCTGATATCTCATTACGGTTTTAATTTATAACTCTCCGATAATTAGAGATGATTTTTTTCATATATCTATGGTCCATTTCTATTTCTTCTTTTGAGAGATGCCTGCTCAGATTTTAAAAATTGGGATATTTTGTTGCTTCTTAGTTGTTTGATTTCCCTATGTATTTTGACTTCATCCTTTTATTAAATATATATCTTGATAATATTTTCTCCCAATCCACTGGTTCTCTATTCACATTGCTGACTGTTTCCTTTGCTGTGCAGAAGCTTCTTAGTTTGATGCAATCCCATTTGTCTGTTGCTTTTGCTGCCTATGACTTTGGAGTTCAACTCTAGAAATCATACCCAGACCAATGTTAAGGAGCTTCCCCTCTGTTTTTTCGTCTAATAGCTTTACAATTCTAAGTGGTTTTTAGTATTTTAAGTACTTTAGTATTTTCCTCTTTAGTATTTTAGTATTTACCATTTTAGTATTTTCCACTTTAGTATTTTAGTATTTTCCACTTTGATCCAATATTTGTGTATGTGGAGAAATGGGATCTAGTTTCATTGTTCTGCATGTGGATAATCAGTCTTTCTACAGCATTTATTGAAGATACCATCCCTTTCTCATTGTTTGCTCTTAGTAACTTTATCAAGTATCAATTGACTATATACACATGAATGTATTTCTGAGATCAAATAGATTTATACTAAATAAAAGATTGAGGTAGGCAGGTAGGTGATATTAGATATTTTAATGTACATATTATTGATAAACTCACAAATATATTGGATCAACTGAATAGTCAGAGACCAAGTAACAAGCTTTAAAATCATTAAATATGGTGTATAAAGCAAAACAGGTGCTAATTTGATTAAATTATATCATCCTTCCTAAGTATGAAATTAAACATTAATGCTGACAATTCTAATCATTCATGGCTTATTTTAAAAAGAAATAGTCAGGAAAGTGAAGAGGCAACCGACAGAATGGGAAAAAAAGATTTGCAAACTATGCAACAGATAAAGGGTTAATAAACAGAATCTACAAAGAGACAATAAACTCCACAACAACAAAACAAACAATCCACTTAAGAGATGGGCCAAGTATCTCAATAGACATTTTTCAAAAGAGGAAACCCAAATGGCCAATAAAAATATGAAAAAATGTTCAGTATCACTGGCAATCAGGGAAATGCAAAGGAAAACCACAATGAGGTTTCACGTCACCCCGGGTAGAATGGCTCACATTCAGAAATCTACCAACAACAAATGCTGTCAAGGATGTGAGGAAAAAGGGACACTAACCCATTATTGGTGGGAATGCAAACTGGTAAAGCCACTATGGAAGTCAGTTTGGAGATTCCTCAGAAATCTGACTATAACTCTACCATACAACCCAGCCATCCCACTCTTTGGAATTTACCCAAAGGAAATTAAATTGGCAAACAAAAAAGCTGTCTGCACCATAATGTTTACTGCAACTTAATTCACAATAGTTAAGACCTGGAATCAAACCTAAATGCTTATCAAGAGTAGACTGGATAAAGAAATTATAGGATATGTACTCTATAGAATACTATAAAGCAGTAAAAAACAATGAAATCTGGTCATTTGCAACAAAATGGAGGAATCTGGAAAACACCATGCTGAGTGAATTAATCCAGTCCCAAAGAGACAAATATCATATGTTCTCCCTGATCGCTAACAACTAACCAAGCACCCAAAAGGAAACCTGGTGAAGTGAAATGGACACTATGAGCAGCAGTGACTTCATCAGCCCTTGTCCTGACTGTCGAGGAACAACTTAATACTTTATACCTTTTAGTGTTTTTTTTTTGTTGTTCTTTTTTGTTCTACTTAATACTATTTGTTCAACTCTATAATTAACGCACAATTATTCCTAGGTGTTTAAATTTAACTGAAAAGTGATCCCTGTTAAATACAAGAGAAGGAATAAGAGAGGGAGGAGATGTACAGTTTGGGACATGCTCAATTGGACTTTCCCCTAATGGTAGAGTTAGAAACGTGCCACAGGATTCCAATTCAATCCCATCAAGGTGGCTTGTACCAATGCCATCTCACTGGTCCAAGTGATCAATTTCTGTTCACAATTGATCATAATGATAGGATTAAGTGTCATAGGGATCACATAAACAAGACTAGTGTCTGCTAATACTAACTGATAGAATGAAAAAGGAGAGAGCGATCCAACATGGGAAGCAGGATAAGCAGTAGACTCATGGATTGGCAGATGTCCTAAACAGTACTCTGGCCTTAGAGCATTCAGCCCTTAGAGCATTCAGATCTGGCTGAAGAGCCCATGACATTATTTTAGGCATAGAAAGCCAAGACACTCTGGCAAAAGAGAAAGAAAGAAAGAAAGAAAGAAAGAAAGAAAGAAAGAAAGAAAGAAAGGAAGGAAGGAAGGAAGGAAGGAAGGAAGGAAGGAAGGAAGGAAGGAAGGAAGGAAGGAAGGAAGGAAGGAAGGAAGGAAGGAAGGAAGGAAGGAAGGAAGGAAGGAAGGAAGAGAAAGGTCTCTGTGACGGAGATCCCAGTGGAAAGAACGGGCCATCAAAGAAGGAGGTACCTTTCTCTGAAGGGAGGAGAGAACTTCCACTTTGACTATGGCCTTCTCTAAATAAGATCAGAGTTGGCAAACTCAAAAGACTTCCATAGCCTTGGCAACACATGACAAGGGCCTCGGGTGATTACTGATGCCATAAACAAGAGTGTCAATTGTTAAATCAACAACAGTAGTCACTGTGAACCTGCTCCCCATATAGGATCTCTGTCCTTAATATGTTGTTCAATGTGAATTTATGCTATAACTAGTACTCTAACAGTACTTTACACTTTGTGTTTCTGTGTGGGTGCAAACTGTTGAAATCTTTACTTAGTATATACTAAATTGATCTTCTGTATATAAAGATAATTGAAAATGAATCTTGATGTGAATAGGATGGGAGAGAGAGCAGGAGATGGGATGGTTGTGGGTGGGAAGGAGTTTATGGGGGGAGAGGCCATTGTAATCCAAAAGCTGTACTTTGGAAATTTATATTTATAAAATAAATTTAAAAATAATTCCAAGTGAATTTCTTTGAAATTTCCAATGAGAAATTAATCTGTAAATCAGTGAATTAAAGGATATACCAGGTTATGAATTTGTAAGATTGCTTCCATTTCAGATCAGGTAATACTTAATAAATACCAGAAAGATATAAATAAAATCATATCTTATTAATTACAAAAAAATTAACACTTGAATGAAACATTACTATATCATGCTACACAATGATATTCTAAGGATAATGGTGTATCTACTCAAAGAATAAATTCAAGAAACTATAATTACTAACTTTCATCCACTTGGACTGAGTTTTATGTTTAAGACTAAAGAATATATATTTTCTAAGTATATTAAATATTATAAAATGAGGCTCTTTTGTTAATATAATCAAGTTCAGATTTAAATTTTAAGAAGAGCTACCCTAGCTACTTAATTTTCTGAATATTTCTGATTGTTCTGTATTTTTTCATAAGGAAATACAGTTAACCATGCCATGATATAGAGGGATTACTCTAGCAGGAGTAGGGAAACTTTTTTTCTGCCAAGAGCCATTTGGATATTTATAACATCATTCATGGGCCATACAAAATTACCAAGTTGAAAATTAGCCTGCTGCAGACTTACTGAATTTCAAGTCCTGCCTGTGGTTGCTTCGGCTGGATGGACTAAATCATTTCACAGGCCTTTATGGCCTGCAGGCTGGATGTTCCTATGCATGATAGAAGGGTATAGAGATAATTTAAACCCTTAAGAATCTCTGTATATTAATTCATTATTCTGAGGACTTTTGGAAAAGTCATTTCTAGTTTTGCATATAATTTCAAGGAGTATAAATATATAACATCACAAGAGTACAAACTTTTGCTTAAAAATCTAAAAAAGAAAAATAAAGTCTGAAATAGTGAAATCTCTTCAGGGACACAAATAAGACCAGTGTCTGCAAATAATGAAGGACAGAATTAAAAGGGAGAGAATGACCCTATGCGGGAAGCAGGATACACAGCAGACTCATAGAATGGCAAATGCCCTAAAGAGCACTCTGGCCTCAGGATCAACCCTTAAGGCATTCGACTCTGCCTAAAAGGCCCATGAGAGTCTCGCAGGCATGGAAAGCCAAGACACTGTGGAAAAATGACCTGAATGAAAGATCTTGGTGAATGAGATTCCAGCAGAAAGAATGGGCCATCAAAGAAGGAGGTACCTTTCTCTGAAGGGAGGAAGGAACCTCCACTGTGATATGGCCTTGTCTAAATAAGATCAGAGTTTGTGAACTCAAGAGGTTTCCATAGCCTTGGCAGATCATGACAAGAGCCTCGGGTGATTACTGACATCATAAATAAGAGTGTCAATTGTTAAATCAAAAAAGGGAGTCACTGTGCACCTACTCCCCATGTAGGATCTCTGCCCTTAATGTGTTGCACTATGAGAATTAATGGTAAAACTACTAGTCAAACAGTACTCTATATCTTGTGTGGCTGTGTGGGTGCAGTCTGTTGAAATCTTTACTTAGTATATACTAAATTGATCTTCTGTATATAAAGATAATTGAAAATGAATCTTGATGAAGAATGGGATGGTAGAGGGAGTGGGAGATGGGATGTTTGTGGGTGGGAGGGAGGTTATGGGGGAAAAAGCCACAATGCAAAAGTTGTGCTTTGTAAATATATATTTATTAAATAAAAAAGAGAAATAGTGAACATTGGACCACGTCAATATTCTTCCTGAGACTATCTCAGAACAATTCTACAGCTGTACAGATTGATAAAGTTAGTCAACTATATTTAGGAAACATTCCAGAATTAAAATTCTGTGCTATATGAAATAAGACATTTCAAGCCCTGACACTCAGGTGAACCATCACATTAAAGCTGAGGCAAAATTACTAAGCAATTATGAAAATGTGAAATTAACTCAATGATCTCCTTCTTAGTCTCACCAAATATTACCCAATGTGAATATTTTATGACTAAATAGATTTCCAAACCTTCAATATGGACATTATGTCATAGAATACTTAGCTGAGATATGGTTTATGTATGAGTGAGTGTGTGTGAAGATTATATAAATAAATGGTGCTTGCATTCAGAAGTTGTAGCATTAAATCCAGCAAGAATGCAAAGAAAGAAATGAACAGAGAAAACATAAAGAATATGGGGTGTGTTGTGGCATAGCAACTGAGACATCACATGTCAGACACTAGTTCAAGTCCTGACTGCTCTGCATCTGATCCAGCCCCCTGCTAATGGGCCTAGGAAAGAAGTGCAAGATGGTCCAAAAAATGGTCCTTTGCTACACAGTGGGGGACCCAGCCTGACAAAAAATTAAGTTTTCTTTAAAAAAAAAAAAAGGTGGCTAAATGCCTGTGTGTATCAGTATTGCTGCAAATATAGTTGTGTCAATCTTTTACACCTCTGTCAAACTAATCAGTGATTACTTTAAAATTTACTGTATATGGGGGAAATTGTTATTTTTTAAAAAAAATTATTTGTTTTATTTGAAAGGCAGAGTTACAGAGAGAGAGAGGGAGCCACAGAGAGAGAGAGAGAGGGAGAGAGAAATAAAGCAAGCTCTTCCATCTGCTGGTGCACTCCTCAAATGGTTGCAACAGCCAGAGCTGGGCCAGACCGAAGCTAAGAGCCAGGAGCTTTTTCTGGGTCTCCTACATGGGCTGTAGGGACCCAGGTACTTGGGCCATCATCGGCTGCTTTCCCAAGCACATTAGCAGGGAGTTAGATCAGAATTGGAGCAGGATGCCAGTGCCGCAGGCTGTTTCTTAACCTCCAGCACCACAGTGCTGTTCTCATTTTTGTTTTTTTGTTTTGTTTTGTTTTGTTTTTAACATGGCCATCTTTCCATTCAATCACTGTTTATTACCCTTGCCTATATTCCCACTAAACTAGGGTCTTTATGCTTTTTATTTATTAAAGATTTTATTTGCCGTAGCATTAAACCCTGGATGGTAAATTAAAAATATATGACCTCATAAATTAAAAAGAAATAAAGAATGGAACAGAGAGAGGAGAGAGAGAGAGAGAGAAAGAAAGAGAGGAAAAGAGGAATGAAATATCATTCTAAGAATTCTATCTATGAACCATACTGAATCAGTTAAAAACCAAAAAAGAGCCAGCGCTGCGGCTCACTAGGCTAATCCTCCGCCTTGCGGCACCGGAACACCGGGTTCTAGTCCTGGTCGGGGTGCCGGATTCTGTCCCGGTTGCCCCTCTTCCAGGCCAGCTCTCTGCTGTGGCCCGGGAGTGCAGTGGAGGATGGCCCAAGAACTTGGGCCCTGCACCCCATGGGAGACCAGGAGAAGTACCTGGCTCCTGCCATCGGATCAGTGCGGTGCGCCGGCCGCACTGCGCCGGCCGTGGTGGCCATTGGAGGGTGAACCAACGGCAAAGGAAGACCTTTCTCCTTGTCTCTCTCTCTCACTGTCCACTCTGCCTGTCAATAAAAAAACCAAAAAAACATAAAACTAAACATACAAAGATGGATAGAACCACATTAAAAAAGAAAAAGTAGAGAAGGTAAATAACAAATTCGCAACTTGAAGTAAGTTTATATAAATATTGTTTGCAATAATTATATAGAAATATTCCTAAAATTGGGAGGCCCCAAATAAGTTTTTAGATTTCTATCTTTTTTTTTTTTTTTTTTTTTTTTTTTTTTGACAGGCAGAGTGGACAGTGAGAGAGAGAGAGACAGAGAGAAAGGTCTTCCTTTGCCATTGATTCACCCTCCAATGGCCGCCACGGCCGGCGCGCTGCGGCCAGCGCACTGCGCTGATCCGATGGCAGGAGCCAGGTGCTTATCCTGGTCTTCCATGGGGTGCAGGGCCCAAGTACTTGGGCCATCCTCCACTGCACTCCCGGGCCACAGCAGAGAGCTGGCCTGGAAGAGGAGCAACCGGGACAGAATCCGGCACCCAGACCGGGACTAGAACCCGGTGTGCTGGCACCGCAAGGCAGAGGATTAGCCTAGTGAGCTGCGGCGCTGGCTTCTATCTTTCTTTACACACGTATTCATCACACTATGTTTTATATATGTATATGAGTATATGCATATATAGCTAAATATATGTATGTGAATTTTTGGTTATAAGAGTCAGAAATTTCTCAGAAGCAGTTGCGTTTCAAAATCAGGAAATGGACTCATTAAGGTCCTATAGTGGTTGTCATTGAGGCATTCTCCTCCGTAAAATAATAGAGCTTAGTGAATGTACATGAGGGGACATTTTTTTCAAAACTCACTTGACATATTTATGGAGGGTTTCATTAAAAAAGTGTTATGCTGAATCTTTGTAACAGCAGGCAAACTCTATTCGAGCAAACTGCAAATTCATTATTTGCCAGGAAAACATTAATTTTGATTGGTTTGGTTAAAATGCATGTAAAAATTCCAAAGGATAACCATGAAAAAGATAAAATAAGTGATAAAAAGAATCAAATAGAGGTAAATAAGGAAGAAGAAACAAAGGAGAAGGCTTAAAAGAAAAAAAATACAAAACACAAAATTATAAAAATCAGTGGAAATAAAGCAGAAGGGATAATTTTTTAATTGTTCATTAAGTTACTCACAGTTTAGATAAAATATACAACCACATACTATTTACAAGGCAAGGCTATTCATAGGCAAAATAACCAAACACCCAAAATGGGCAATTTGGAATTTATTAAAGAAAAGGTTTGAAAAGAGTTATTATAATTTCTATTTCTCAAAATTAATACAGGTGCAGATAACTAGCAAAATACTAAAATACTGAGCAATATTAAGAAGTCACATTTATAGAAATCTTAATTCATTTGATATTTTATAATCACATGCGACCTATTAATTGACTAGCCTAGACAGAAAAACAAATGAATAATACTGACTTATTAGTCTATTTTAACTAAGTTTTCTGATATTTTCAATCAAATTGTTCCTAAAATTAACAAACCAAATTTAGGATAAGGCATATCATTTTGCTACAACATGTGCTTCTCGAATTCCTATAGTAATTCATAAAAGTATTTAATACATCACTGTAAATATGTTAATACAATAGTATGACTGTTAACTTACGTCACTGGTTATGAAGATTTTGAAAGGTCTTCTCCAAAAACATGTTTCCCTTAGTTTTTTTGTTTAGCGGAGAGTGAATAAGATGTATATGTGTGTTTTTGTGTGTATGTGTCTCTGTAATTGTAGCAGAAACAGAAACATTTACAGGTAATTTACTAATGAAGGACATGAAAGAGATTAAATGGTATAAAAAGGGTAAAATTTTTAAGTAACTGCCTTTAGTTACAGCTTTGTATTTTTTTAAATTCATTTGACAGGTAGAGTTACAGACAGTGAGAGAGACAGAAAGGTCTTCCTTCCATTGGTTCACTCCCCAAATGGCCGCCATGGCCAGAGCTGCACCGATCCGAAGCCAGGAGCCAGGTGCTTCTTCCTGGTCTCCCATGCGGGTGCAGGGGCCCAAGCACTTGGGCCATCCTCCACTGCCCTCCGGGGCCACAGTGGAGAGCTGGACTGTAAGAGAAGCAGCTGGGACTAGAACCAGTGTCCATATGGGATGCCAGCGCCTCAGGCGGAGGATTAACCAAGTGAGACATGGCTCCAGCCCTTACAGCTTTGTATTTAAGACATAATGAAATCTGTCAAAATGTTAGCATTTTTTGACCCTCAATGCCAGTATTGCTTCTGACAATATAACATACTGTCATGGCATCAACATTACCATTACCATTGGCTTTAGGAACTCATTTTATAACAGTGTAAGTGACAGGCTTCTCTGGGGGCTTTCTTAGGCAGCTTTGCAAAGAACTGTCATCAGGAAAACACCTGACTGTAACACCTACCCATAATAATCCAGTGGAAAAATCTACAAAGAATCCCACCAGCACAGATTTCAAGAAATGTCTTTTCTATCCAATGTGTTACGCTGTGCCCCTTGTACCCTTGTACTTGGATCTGTGTTTTAGTTCTGGGATCTGTTTTTCATGCTTCATCCTAGTCCCAGATGTACTGGCTGTCCACTACTCTTATCTTCTTTAGACTTCTCTTTTCATTTTAAAACCTAATCCCTTATTACCTCTCCAATCTCATTCTGATAATAGGTTTCGTAGGTTCTATAGTGGCCCTCAAAGATAGCCATATTCTAATCACTAAAACCTGTGATTGTATTACACTTAGTGTCAACAGGAACAGAGCAGATGTGATAAAGTTAATAATATTGAGATGGGAAAAAAAAGCCTGACTTATCCAAATGGGTCCCAAATGTAATTAGAAGTTTCTTTACAAGAGGTAGCAAAAGGAGATTTGACTACGGAAGAGGAAAAGATAATGTAACCAGGGAAACAAATTCTAGTGATATGTCCACAACTCAAAGAATAATAATGATAGCCACAAGAAGTTAAAAAAGACAAGGAACTGACTGTTTCCTGGGACAGCAGAAGTTCTTATCCACTTGACTTTGGTACAGTGAAACTGATTGTAGACTCTTGGCCTCCAAAATCTTAAGAGAATAGATTTCTGCTATTTAAGACACTAAGTTTGCTGTAACATGTTACAAAGACAACAGGAAGTTAATATAGTACTTTGTAGAAGACATTTATGTTCAAGATAACTGTGTGGTTTCTGTCACCTCATCAACCTAACACTGACAGTCTTAAATGAATGTGAAGGGTTTCTGCTCTTATTTCCTGGAAGGGATAGAAAAGAATGTAATTTACAGATCAATGACCACATTTCATATATCAATACTACTAATCTGCTCTTAAAGATGCTACAACTAGCATGAAAGATACAGTAAGAGATCCTCCTGGATTAATTTTGTGGTCTACAATCTGTATGGCAGATTTCATCTGGCTCTATAAGTTACAAACTGGTAAATTAAGCAGGGTTATGTCCGGACAATCATTTTTACATTCATTCGGGTGGCATTATTCTCTGCCATTCACCTTGGATGTAACATTTTACTTGATTTGCTATCCTGTTTAGGACAAACACTGACATCAGAAGCTTCTAATTGTGTAGGTCTATAAACTGTGCCAAAGCATTTGGAGTCCATACCATCTACCTCCACTCTACTAGGAGATGGGGGACATAATGATTCTTCAAGTCTTTGAGGACCAATATAAACTCAAATTCTTCCTTCAACAATCTGCAGAATGGCTAGGTATTCCTATTTGGTCAGTTATACTTAACTGAATAAATGGCCACTGAAGAATTAGACTTACACAACCATATTTAGGGTCTTTTTCAATGTTAACCATATTTATTCCTTATTCATAGGTTTTCAGGCTCAGAAACCGGATAAGCTGAAGAAAGTATGAGATGAATATTTTAAAAGTGTCACTGTCAGGCCGGCGCCGCAGCTCACTAGGCTAATCCTCCGCCTTGCGGCACCAGAACACTGGGTTCTAGTCCCGGTCAGGGCGCCGGATTCTGTCCCGGTTGCCCCTCTTCCAGGCCAGCTCTCTGCTGTGGCCAGGGAGTGCAGTGGAGGATGGCCCAAGTGCTTGGGCCCTGCACCCCATGGGAGACCAGGATAAGCACCTGGCTCCTGCCATTGGATCAGCGCAGTGCGCCGGCCGCAGCGTGCCGGCCGTGGTGGCCATTGGAGGGTGAACCAACAGCAAAGGAAGACCTTTCTCTCTGTCTCTCTCACTGTCCACTCTGCCTGTCAAAAAAAAAAAAAAAAAGTGTCACTGTCCTCAACTGGCTTATCATCAATTCTTAATTTCTTTTTATTTTATAAATTTTAAAAAATGCACATTGACTGTCAGTCTATTCTTTTCCTAAATGTATTATGTCACTTAACAATCTCCATAACATTTCTGATGGGTTTCCCGCTTTAAATAAAGCATTCACACTAATATGACAAATTCTGTAAACTTTTTGATTTCTTTCTTCCTTCTCTGTTATTACTGTTTTGGCATTTATAAATCAATTAATATGGGCAACATTTACTCTTCCACTTCTTCCTAACTCCTTCCTTCATCTCCTCTTCTTCCTTCCTTTTTCTTGTTTTAGTGTGAAACATTATATTTCCAATATTTTCAAAACCAATCCCAGAAACTCATTAACACTTTGATTTGTCAGGTTTCTCTAGAGAATCTCTCTTTCCCCACCCAACTCCATCTGTCTACTGAGTCATGAAGGGACAACCATTCCTGCATACCTTTAGGGTTGCACTGTTCTCTGCAATATCCCTAACATGTGACTTTTTAAAATTCATTTCATTTTATTTGAAAGGCAGAAATAGAGATATAGAGAAAGACCTTCCATCTGCTAGTTTAATTCCCAAATGCCTGCAACAATTCATACTGGGCCAGGCCAAGGCTAGGTGCTGGAATCAACCTTCATCATTCACACGGATGGTTAGAGACCCTAGAAATTGAGACATATCTCCTGCCTCCCAGGATATGCAGTAACAGGAAGGTGGATAGGAAGAGTAGTAACTAGAACTCAAATCAGGTACTCCAATATAGGATGTAGGTATTTCAAATAGTGACTTCACTGCACAATAACATATCTGTCTGAGGTGTAACATTCTTGTTGTTATACTATCTTATCTAGAATAAAGATAAAAGAAGAAGCTTCTGTTTGGTTTTCTCCACTACAATTGATCTTATCCCATGCCAAAGACAAATAAAAGATATTTTCCATCTAATTTACATATGTAAACAGAAAGAGAATATATGAGAAATTAGCAACACAAATATTAAAGGCTGAAAAGTCGCAAGATCGTCAGTCAGCAAGCTGGACACACAAGAGCAGAACATGCAAGAGCCATCCAAAGTATATTGGCCTCAAAACCATGAGAAACAATGGTATAAATTCTAATGTAGGTCTAAATTCTAAGGCAGCTGAAGACTGATATCCCAATCCAAAAACAGAGAGAAACATACACACACACACACACACACACACAGTGTGTGTGTGGGGGGGTATTCCCCCTTCCTCAACTTTGATGAAGTTGAGTCACACTGGGGAGAATAATCTTCTTTGTTCAGTCTACTGATTTAAGAGTTGAAATTATCCAGAAACACCCTCACAGACACAGTGTAATGTTGAACCAAATACCTGGCCCCACTTTGGCCTAATCAATTTGACATATAAATCTAACAATTGCAAGTTTATACTTTGTCAACTTGGCACACCTATACATCTCCTTAAGCCATATGAATATCTAAATAAAGACATTACAAGTTATAGTTCTACATAATATGTAATAGTTTTCCTGGCTCTGATTTTGATATCAGTTTTTTTCTAATGTACAAACTGAAAAGCAGCAGTGATGGCTCAAAGACTTGGGTCTACACCATCTTTGTGAGAGACTCACATTGACCTGGCTTTGCCATGGCCCAGCTCTGAAAGAAGCAAGCGGTTGGGGAGCAAACTAATGGATGGAAGATTTTTGTCTGCCTTTGTCGATCTTTCTTTCTCTCTCTCTTTCAATTTAAAAATATTTATTTTTAAAAGGTAGGTGAGAGATTTGTGCTGGCTCAGAGCATTCAAGAGTCCTGCAATTTCAGTTATTTACATATTCACAGATATTTCAGCATTCTTTGTCTCAGGATGTCACTCTTCACGACACATCCAGACCTTGTCCCAGGGAATTTGCTAGAGCAGGTAATACACATTTCTCAGCTTTCTCTAATATCCTCATAATTTAGTTTTGGGCAAAATTATTAACTTTTTCTGGTATCTCTCTCTGCATGAGAAAAAAGTTGCTACATACTCTTAAGAAGGGCCTCTAACTTTCATACTAAATTTGTAACAAACTTTTAAGCTTTCTATTGGCCTTCTAAAACATATTGATAACAACTATCAGTAACTCAATTCAAAAGTACTTGTATTCATTGATAATCCATCTCAAAAATGTTGACATATAGCCATAATATGCATTTCTATCCATCACTATCTCACTAGTACCACTGGAAGATTTTATATATATATATATATATATATATGTGTATATATATATATATATACACATACAGACATACAGACAGAGAGAGGTCTTCCACCTCCTGGTTCATGCCCTAAATGGCTGCAATAGCCTGAGCTGAGCTGATCTTCTGGGTCTCCCACATGAGTGCAGGAGCCCAAGCATTTGGGGCATTCTCTGTTGCTTTCCCAGGCCGTAGCAGAGAGCTGCATCAGAAGGAGAAGCAGCTGAGACATGAATGGGTGCCCATATGGGATGCCAGCGCCACAGACAGAGGTGAACCTAGTATGCCACAGTGTGTGCCCCCATTCACTGAAAGTTCTAACAGTTGCATCATTGCAACATTCTCCATCAGCACCAGTAATGTGACATTTATGGAAAACTAATCAACAGATGGTGCTACTGTAAAATTCAAAAATCTTCTTTCAGGGGTCATTCCTAGATTCCAAGGAAAGAGACTCTGATACAGATTTCATATAGCTAGTTTGTTAGGAAGTGCTTTTAGGGATATCTGTAAGAGACTGAAAGAATCAGGATTGGTCACAGGTAAAAACTCTACCAGAGGGCGGACTCTGTGGCATAGCAGGTAAAGCCACCACCTACAGAGCTGGCATTCCATAAGGGTGCCGATTCTAGACCCAGCCTGTCCACTTCCAATCCAGCTCTCTGTTACAGCCTGGGAAAGCAGTAGAAGATGGCCTAAATGCATGGGCCTGTGTACCCATGTGGGAGACCTGGACAAAGCTCATGGCTCCTGGCTTCAGATTGGCCCTGTTCCGGCTGTTATAGCCATCTGGGGAGTGAACCAGCAGATGAAAGATCTCTCTCTCTCTCTCTCTCTCTCTCTCTCTCTCTTTCTCTCTTGCCTCTCTGAACTCTTTCAAATACATAAATACATCTTTTAAAAAAATAACACTGAACCAGAAACCATCCGCAGCATCATCTTTGTTCAGTTTCACAAGGAGCTCTGGACCTGGAATACCCCTCAGTGTTGTCCCTGATTTGAGAGATAATTGGAGCTAGGTGTTTTATATTCCATATTAGACTGCCACTGGATGTGAGTTTCCCCTGGAGAAAGGACCTTTCATTAAAAAGGATATAAAATTAAACATGAAAGTGTGCTCAACTTTATTAGTCACAGAGTAAATGCAATTAAACTTAAAATAAGATACCAGTACACACCACAAGGATGGTTAAAATTAAAAAGGCTGACACACCAAGTGTTGTCAAGGACATAGAGCAATTAAGAAGTCTGTACCCTGCTGAAGTAAGTAAACTTCTGCAATCATTTTGAAATATAATTTGGAAAAATCCACCAAAGTTGGATGACTGCAAACTGAATGACTCAACACATCTAGTCCAAGATATACACCCCAAAGAACTATGTTAAAATATTTACTAAAAATAAAGATATATCATAGAATGTGTCAGACTTCACTAACTATAGTAACACCAACTTTAAAGCACTGCAAAATAATTCACTAGTTGAATGGATAAATACATGCCTGCACATTCACATGAACAAATATCTGGCTAGGATAAATGAAAATGAATAATCTGCAACCAACCACAAATAATTTTCAAAAACATGGTGAACAAACTAGAAAGCCACAAATATAGGAAAAATGTAATTGATTTCAAGTCTAAAAGTCTAGTTGCAGGACAGATTATCTGAGTTTTCCAGAATATTGCAGTAACTCATT